>NC_045956.1:131468359-131663359 GCF_010909765.2 Amblyraja radiata
TCTTGACCCAGGCGGCCTTGGAGGCATCAGCCGGTGTTGTGCAGAGCAGCTCTTGGGCTTGTGTGGCAAAGGGGCGCCGTGAATTGAGGCGCACTCATCGTGGTGTCTCTGTGACGATCTGATGGAGGAGGTGGAATTCACTGGTCTGTGCCTTTCGAGAGAGGGCCAGCGTGGCTGCGTCTCGTCTGATGTTGGCCGGCGCGATTCCAGCAAGGACGGGCAGATGATTTACTGGGGTGGCTCGTAGGCATCCGGAGACAGTCCGCAGGGCGCTGTTGAGGGCAGCATCCAGCTTCTTGGCGTAAGGGCTACGGCACCAGACCGGGGTGCAGTACTCGGCGGCTGAGAACACCAGGGCCACTGTGGACATGCGCAGGGGAGACAAAGACAGCCTCTATGCGGCCTCCTCCACGAGTAGCTTACAGGCTCATAAGCCCACAAAGCGAAACCAATGTCTTTACCGCGTCTGCAGACCGCTAAAAGCCATGCCTCCCCAGGCCAGGCGGCACCTTTAAATTCCGCCAACTGTCGAGGTTTATCGCTACTGCAGCTCAATGTTGAAGGCCTTACCACCGCCAAGCTCAACGTCATCGAACAGATTGCCATCAAAAACAATCTCCCACGCACCTGCAACACACATGGAAGGTGCCTCCTAAATGCAGCTCCTTTTGTTCCTTTTGTGGATGCTGATGCGTGCTTTGCTACCCTCAGGGTGAGCCAAAGCACACCAATGCCTCTACTTCATCAGAATGCTTAGGAAATTTGGCATATCCCCAACACCTCTCATCAGCTTCTACAGATGCTTGAGGAGATTTTGTAGTGTAGCAGATGCTTCAAATTAGGCATAACTTGAGATATGCCTACTTTGAAGAAGTTCTCCTCCTCTCTCCGATAAGAGATCTGCAACATCCACTCTTGCTGCTCCCCCTCTATGACTCCTCCTGCTCTCTAGCTCTATGACCACGTTTCAACCCGGACTCGCTTTCTGTATGTTTCGTTGTCACCTTCTCCTAGCGAACAATGATCTATTCTATATTTTCCTTGAACTTCACCCCCTTTGAGGTCTCGTTTTCACAACTTACACTTCGTTATCTCCGTGTTTCCCTCTCCCCTGTTTCTCAGTCTGAGGAAATAGGGTCTCGACCCGAAATGTCACCCATTCCTTCTAACCAAAGCTCTGCATATTCCCAGCACGTGGACCCAACATGAAGATTTTAGATCTTTAAGGTATAGTAAAGATCAACAGGTTGGTTGGAAGTAGGATTCTCACCCAAAAGATCATCTATCCAGGTTCTCCAGAGATGCTGCCTGACCCATTGAGTTACTCCAGCACTTTGTATCTTTTCTTTAATGGATTGGTACATGTCCACAAAAATGCGAAGACAATTTAATATTTTTCTCTTGAACTTTCCCCTTACAAAACCATTCCAGCAAACTCAATGGAAACTGGACATTTGCATGTGTCGCGAGGGAAAGACATGTTAAATTTAAAGCTGAATACAGCCACACTTGTGCCGGTGATAATTCTGGCTCCCAGGGTTTGACTGATTTCCCAGCTCTTAGGTGCAGGTGATGACAAATTCGAGGCATTGGTCTGATGATGTAGTGTGAATAATTCAGGGCATGATGCCATTCTAAAATGAAACAATTCAGTCAGCACATGTTGGTTCGTGAAATTGGTTTAAATGAGTAGTAGAGTTGAAATAAAACAGTTACATTGCTGTGGGCCAGGAGTCTCCTGGTTGAGCATGACAGCCTGAAGTGGACAACTGCTTGGACTTTGAATAAGTGAGGAGATTCCGTCCCCGTCCACAACAGTTTACGAACTGTGTAGCAGCTATTCTGCGTGTCTCCTCAGTGGCTAGAACTTAAATTGAAACTAACAGATGGCAAATCAAAAAGAAAATAGACAGTAAAATTGGAAATCTGAAATAAAACACAGATTTCTGGAAATACTCTAGAGATCAGGCAGCATCACTGAGGAGAGGGACAGTTAATCTTTGCATCAGAATGCATTGGCAGACTTTCCTGTCGATTTTGATGTTACCAGAATGCAAAAAAAACATAATTTAGCTCAATATTTTCCAATTATGTCAAGCGAGACATGACGACCTGCCAAGTATTTCCATTATTTTCTGCTTTTTCATTTTGAAGGAAAATTATGCTGCTTGAATTTGGTTTATGTACTTCTAAATATCTTTTTGGCGATGAGTCATTGCTTTGAAGATATATGTCTGTACCTATGCTTATATCTGGTACAGTAATAGCAGAATGGAATTGGCAACCGTAATTGGATGTAGATGATTGATTAACGTGGAGTAAAATGACTCGGGCAATTGGAGAGTCTTCAACATTGTAGACTCCTGAAGCTCACAAACCAGCATTGCTCTTAATATTGAAGGGACCAAGAGCATGTCAAGGAAACTTGAACATTCCCTTGAACTCTCTTCCATCGTGGGAAGTTTTGAGAAGTCTATTGAAATCACTATGTTGTGAGAGAAGGGCAAGTGTGTTTTCTGCAAAATAATATAACTGAATAAACTAAATATAACAATTCAGCACAGATGCCCTTGATGTTCACTCATGGGATTTAAAGAAAAATGCTGCTGTGCTGCCAACTCGCACCCCCACTACCTGCGTTCAGTCCTGACGTTGGATACAGTTTGTGCAGAGTTTGCATGTTCTTTCTGTGACTGCACATGTTCCCTCTCAAAGGTATACTGGGCTAATTGAATTCTGTAAATCACCCTTCGTGTCGGCTGATGCGCTACAATGCTGAGAACCACATCTGTACTCTGTATCTTCTCCTTTGTTCTAACTATTATAAGTATTTCATTTTATTGTATTTATATATTATAGACCTGATCTGTTTGGATAGTATACAAAACAAAGCTTCTCGCTGTACCTTGGTATGCACAACAATAATAAACACAAACCCAAATGTAAAGTGTAGGTGGGGGAATGGAACTAATGTGATTGCTCCATTAGGAGCCAAATGACCTCCTTCTGTGTCATAATAAGTAAAGGGAAATTGGGCAGGGACGTGAAATCAATATACAACATCCTTTTTTCATCTGTCAATTAAAATCCATCTTGACTCACTTCAACCAACTGTGTTGACCATCCAGCTGGAATAACAATTTTTTTGTATTCTGTGATGGCTCAAGAATTCTAAAGCAGCTTTATTTGAAACATGGAAAATAAACAGATGTCCCCTTGACCAAGATACTGTACTTTGTACATTTTGGCATCTATGTTCTAAATTTAGCTTAAATCAGCTTTAGGGTATTCATTCGACGCTGCAGGTCAACAGATTAATGAATATGCCACAGATAACCCAGAGCTTTATTTTGTAGTTTTATGTCCTTGGCTTTAATCTCATTGCTTCTGGTGTTGAAAATTCACTGGTGTCTCCATATGTGATACTTGCCACTCATGTTGTTTTAAATTTATCCTAAATAATCCTAAATCCTATGCTTTACCATACCACCGGAACCCGAGTCAAACAGCATGGAAATGGGCACTTCAGCCCATCAAGTTTATGTCCACCATCAGCCATCTATTTATATTAATCGTACAATAATCTCTTCCACCACCTTCTTCCCCTTATTCCCAATAACTCTCCCCAGATTCTATCAGTAACCAACGCACTATGTGTCTTCAAAGGTCCAACTTTGGTCTTAACTAATTATTTCCTCTTCACATAAATAAGCTTTTACTATCCTGCTTTATATTCTTGGCTAGCTTACCTTCGTACCTCATCTTTTCACCTCGTATTGTCTTTTTGGTTATCTTCTGTTGTTCTTTAAACATTACCCAATCCTCTTGCTTCCCGCTCATCTTTGCTACCTTGTACTTCTTCGCTTTAATTTTTATACTGCCCTGACGTCTCTTGTCAGCCATGGTCGCCCCTTTCTCCCATTGGAATCGTTCTGCCTCCTAGGAATGAACTGATCCTGCACCTTCTGTATTATTCCTAGAAATACCTGCCATTTTTGTTCCACTGTTATCCCTGCTAGTCAACTTTGGCCAGCTCCTCCCTCATGGCCCCATAGTCCCCTTTATTCAAATGTAACACTGATACCACCGATCTACCCTTCTCCCTCTCCAATTGTAGATTAAACCTGACCATGTTATGGTCACTGCCTCCTAATGGTTCATTAACCTTGAGGTCCTTTTATCAAATCCAGTTCATTACATAACACTGAATCCAGAATTGCTTTCTCCCTGGTGGGCTCCAATACACGCTATTCTAAGAATCCATCACGAAAGCACTCTACAAAGTGCCTTTCTTGGGGCCCAGTACCAACCTGATTTTCCCAATCTACCCGCATGTTGAAATCTCCCATAACAACCACAACATGACTTTTACTACAAGTCAATTTTAACTCCTGATTCAACTTGCTCCCCATATCCAGGCTACTGGTTGGGGGCCTGTAGATTAGTCCCATTAGGGTATTTTTACCCTTAAAATTCCTTAGTTCTATCCATACTGACTCTACATCTCCTGTTTCAATGTCACCCCTTGCAAGGGACTGAATTTCATTCCTCACCAACAGAGCAACCCCACCCCCTCTGCCCACCTGTCTGTCTTTTCGATAGGAGGTATACCCTTGAATATTCAGTTCCCAGCCCTGGCCCTCTTGCAGCCATATCTCAGTAATTCCCACAACATCATAGTTGCCTGTTTCTAATTGAGCCTCAAGCTCGTCCACTTTATTCCTTATACTTCGCGCATTCATATACAGCACTTTGACCTCCGTATTTACTTCCCCCCTCGCACCGCTCGCAATTGGCCCTGACCTTACTCTGTTGTCCCTTCTCGAGCTTTCCTTCCCATTCATTCGAGAATTGTTTGTAACTTTTCCTGTAGCCTCTTCCCCTTCAACTCCATCTTTATACTCCCAATTTGTCAATCCCTCCCCCCCACTATTTAGTTTAAACCCACACTTATAGTCCTAGCAAACCTGCCTGCCAGAATGTCGGTCCAGATTATTAAGGAATTGGACACACTAGAGGCAGGAAGCATATTGCCGATGTTGGGGGAGTGCAGATCCAGGGACAACAGTTTAAGAATAAGAAGAAGCCATTAAGAACGGAGATGAGGAAAAACTTTTCACCCAGAGAGTTGTGAATAAGTGGAATTTTCTGAAGGCAGTGGAGACCGATTCTCTGGATGCTTTCAAGAGAGAGTTAGATAGAGCTCTTAAAGATAGCAGAGTCAAGGGATATGGGGAGAAGGCAGGATCAGGGTACTGATTGTGGATGATCATCCATGATCACAGCGAATGGCGGTGCTGGCTTGAAGGGCTGAATGGCCTACTCCTGCACCTATTGTAAAAAAAAAGAATGTTACTCACAATATTCTAAATGCAACCTGACTAGCGTCTTATAAAATCTCAGAATTACATCCTCGTTTTTGTATTCTGGTCCTCTTGAAATATATGCTAGCATTGAGCTTGCCTTCCTTACTGCCGATTTTGTGAATATGGTGGTAATCCTTCTCCATGAACTGGTTAACGAAGATGATTGCATGGTGGTGCTTGTTTCCAAGCTATTGACATAGTCATAGAATTAAGCCAGTTGGCCCACGGTGTCTGTGTTTGTTTTCTGGCAAAGTTACCCAAAAAATGGGATTTTCCACATAGGCCTGTGTGTGCTTTACTTCTGCAATATGTTGCAGTCTTGTTGCAGTAATAGGAACTTGAAGCTCCCAACCATTTCACATCAGCACTATTGATGCTGATTTGGACATGTACACCACCATGCTTCCTGAAGTCAATAACTAGTTTCTTTATCTTGTTGACATTGAGGGAGTGGTTATTGGCCTGACACCATGTCACAAATTCTCTACCTTCTTCATATGTACTGTCTTGTCATTGTTCATGATTAGGCCCATCACCATGGTGTCATCTGCAAATTTGTAGATGGAATTAGAGCCGAACTTGGCTCTTCAGTCATGAGTGTATAGGTAGTATAGTAGGGGTCTGAGGACGCATCCTTGTGGGACACCAGCGTTGAGAGTTATTGTGGAGGAGGTGATGCGACTTATACTCACTGATAGAGTTCTAGGGTCATAAAGTCAAGGATCCCATGACAGCGGGCGGGGCGGGGGGGGGGGACTGATTCCTAGATCCTGGAGTTTGTAGATGGTTTTGAATGGGATTATTTTGTTGAAGTTATACCGTCAATATATGGTCAATAAACAGCAGTCAAAAATATTTGTTGTCAAGGTTTTCCAGGGATAAGTATAGCACGGAGATGGCAGGGACATGGTGTCTGCTGTGGACCTGTTGCGACAGTAAGCAAACTGCAGTGGATCAAGGCTGTCTGGGAGACTGGACCATCACCAGTCTATGCCATCACCAGTCTCTCCAAGCACTTCATGATGGTAGATGTCAGAGCCACTGAATGGTGGTCATTGGACAAAATGGAAAATGGATGAGGGTAGGTTTGGAGTGAAAGAAAATGTGTTTGTTTGATGGCACAGACTCGGGCTGAAAGGCTTGTTTCCATGCTGTACTTCTCTATATGGAAAAGAGAAAGTGATTTGGTCAGTGGTATCGCAGAAAGACAGTGATAAAGACATGGAAGGGAAAGAAGTTAAATAAAAGTCCCTTAATACCAGAGCAAAAATCACAAAATGCTGGAGTAACTTAGTGGATCAGGTAGCATTTCTGGGGAACATAGATAGGTGATGTTTTGGGTAAGGGACTCTTGTTCAGAGTGAAGAAGGGTTTTGATTTGAAATGTCACCTAACCATGTTCTCCAGAGATGCTGCCTGACCTGCTGAGTTACTCCAGCACTGTGTTTTTGCTTCAGATTCCAGCATCTGCAACTCTTTGAGTCTCCTGAATACTAAGAATGTGAGGCTAGCCAAACAGTGGTATGCCACTGAGATTCTCATTAGGATTGGCTCCTTAATGGCATGGGAACTGAGCACAATTAACTGGATATTGATATCTGTGATGTTGGGGATTTCAAGTGAAGTTAGATATGATCATTTGTTTGCTGGTTTTGGCTGACGAATTTTGAAACTGCTTCACTGTTAGCTCCTGCACTGTGAAATCAGCAGGTTGGCATCGCTTTAAAGAGGTGACCATGCCTCATTCACACAGCACATTAGTTGCAGTAAGCGGCTGATCTTCTACACTTGTAATCTGCTCTGCAATCTCTCCTTTGGTAATAATAGAACAGGGCTGACAACGTCACAAGTTTTATTCTAACTTTAGATTCTCACTGGCAGTTGAAGGCCAGTTAGCAAGGTACAAGGACCTGTGGTTTATGTGATTTAAGAAAGTGATATAGACTAGTGACATAACAGGCTGACCTATCCCAATACACATATCCTAGCTACGTTCTAGCTACCACATACCACAAAGATGGCGGATGTGCAGGAGTGGGCGCCGTCTGTGTATGGCAGCCTGCCCGCAGTCCGTCTCTTCACCTTTTTTTTATTTTAAGTCCTGTCCAAAATGTTAGTGGAGGTCTTTTATGTGGGGGGTGGGGTGGGGAAGGGGGAAACTTTATTTCTTAGTCTCCTACCTGGTCGGAGAGGCAGCATCCCTCCGAGCTGCTTCTTCGTCCCGTCCTCGCGGCCTACCATCGAGAATGGAGCGGCGTTTCCTGTCGGGACCGGCCGGGACTACAGCTTCGGCGGCGGCGGCGCAGTGCTGGGATACCAACACGGAGCGGGCGATGCCTTACCGGGTCGCCGTGCGGTAAGCTCCGGAGCGCTGTGGCTGCCGACTCCCAACATCGCGGAGCTGTGGCTGCGGGCGTCCGGCCGCGGGCGGTGCTGGATTTGGAGCGCCGCGGATCCAGGGATCGAGTTCGCCGGGGTCGGAGCTCCATCCGGCGCGGCCTGAGGACTACGAGTGCCCCTGTCTCCGGTCTCCGGGGAGGAGGCAGCCGCTCCAGACTTTCCAAGCCGCTGAGGAATGTTTCACCCGGCGCCGGAGTTCCATCTTCACGGCAAGAGGGCCTTGAAAATCATCGGACTGGCTGCAAGGCCACAAATGGGCCCCGACCTCGGGTGTTTCACAGAGGAAGAGGACTTAACTTTCTGGTGCCTTTCCCCACAGTGGAAATTTTTGATTCTGCTGTGGGGGGACGTTTGTGTTGAACTCTATAATGTGTTGTGTCCATTTTCTTTATTTTTTTAACCTTTTTCTATGGTTTGTATGGAAACTTATTATTTAATTTATGTAAAGCACTTTGGTGTCAATGCGAGTTGGCTTAAAACGTGCTATATAAATAAAACTTACTTACTTACTAACTACTTACATAATGCCACAGGTTTAAGAGGCTATGTTGACTACTCCTCAATTGAGAGAGATTAACAGAAGGTGCAATACTTAAATAGAAAGGACTGAAAGAGCAATTTTCTGATCTAAAGGATTAAAAAAAATGTCTTGCAATCAGTGCGATTGTATTATTGCAATTGAAAGCTGTGCAATCACACCAAAGCATGAGCAAAAAAATATAATTGACGAGCTGGAAAGAGTCCTGCTGTTCAGGACCCCACAAAAAAAAAAATATATTTCCCTTTGCATTCCTCCTTAGCAAAGTAACCAGCTGAAACTGTGTAGAATAGGTGCATCATGGTTTCCAAATGCTGCCATACATCACGTATCCATGTCCTGCCAGAGATGCTGCCTGACCTGTGGAGTTACCCCAGCACCTTGCGTCTTTTTTAAAGGAACTGTTGCCTGATTTAAGTGTATGCTTTTCTTGTCCAGAAACAGACCTGAGAAAATGTAGACCTGACCTGAAGGCAGAAACTGAGAAAGTTGATCTTCTGGAGTGCCAGCCTGTATCACCCACATCAATTATATCCCTCACAAAGTATGTTATTTTTGTTCAACACTGCTTGATTTGAAATAATTTATCTTTTGAGTTGAACATTACTATGACTGTTTTCCAATCAAACAATGGCAGCCTGGAAATCCTGTCCTGTCAGTTGTGGCTGTCCATAATCTGTTTGGCAGTGGCTGTGAATTATTGCATGGTGTTCCCAGCTGGGCCATAGTGACATTGTTAGTTATTTCCAAAACAAGTGAGTTTTAAGAATGTTAGTCAGGTCTTGGGATTCCACTCGGTTACGTTCAGTGACTTGTTCCTCTCGGGCCTCCATCAACTACTCTGGTCCGAAGATTCCCATTCTCCAAACATTGACAACTAAGCAAAATAGAGGGTCCCAAGTCCCTAATTCTTCACAAAACCCACATCTCTAGACAGCTTCCGCCCCACTCACTCTGCTCCTCCTGGTTGAATTCCTGATGTTCGGCCAGCCACCGGCCAAGTCCACAGGTTCTCCCATGTCTCAACTTGCTTTCTAATTCGTAAAATGCTATATTCTCATTGCAGCTTACATGTGGTCGTATTCTGGATTTGATTCACTAGGTTACTTCTAATGCTGTAGAACTCTGAAGTAAACTTGGAATTAGGCAATTGCCCCAGTTTGAATTTTTGGGAAGCACTGGGAGGTTCCTAAATGGAGAGACCCCTTATGTTGGGGCAGGCTTCCCTTGTCACAATGAGGTTAGTTGATGGTGGGGGCAAAAGGAGTCCATTAGAGAGTTTGAGCAATAGGGATAAGTTGAGCAGGATAGGACTTGATTCATTGTAGCGCAGGAGGATGAGGGGTGATCTTATAGAGGTCTATAAGATCTTGAAAGGAATAGATTGGGTAAATGCACTGAGTCATTTACCCAGAGCAGCGGAATCGAGAAACAGAGGATATAGGTTTAAGGTGTGGGGAAAGATTTAATAGGAATCTGAGGGGACACTAGGGTGGTAGATATATGAAATGAGCTGCCTGACAATGTGGCTGAGGTGGGTAAGAAACATTTAAACAGATGCAGGGGCAGAATAGGTTTAGAGGGGGCAAACACAGGCAGGTGGGAATAAGGCACGTTGGTCGGCAAGTTAGGCGGAAAGGCCTGTTTCCATGCTGTTTGACACTATGACTGTGCCTATAAAGAATTAAAGATTGACAACCAGTCAGCTGTGCCCACCCAGGCCAGATTGGACAAACCTGGTAAACATGGGAAATCAATAAATAAAGAATTTTCCTGTTAAAGCCTTATAGTAAAGACTCATGAAACAAAAATTATGAAACTTTTGGGAAAATATTTTTATGGAATTTTAGACAAACTTAATCTTCTTTGTTAGCTATTCCCTTCCATTCAAATCAAGAGATAAAAACTAATTGTTCCCTCCCTTGGTGAAGGTTTCTGGGCTAAGTTGGCATATAACAGTTGATCACTTCACCCACATTTATTCTCCTTGTTAAAGTCCTTGGAGGATTCGGGCACTGGAATTCAGGTAGCTGACCAGTGGTGAACCTCCGACAGCACCCACCAGATTCCTTATGCACATTACATTATAGGCTGCTGACACAAATGTGGGTGATGTTGACAGATTTGTAGATATTTGTCTACAAATGCAATCCATTATATCCCACACATTGACCTTTCATATAATCAATTGGCTATTTCTCTTTCAGTGTTACTTAAATGACACGGCAATCATTGCATTGTGACTTCTGGTAAGCAATGATGAAGTCAAACCTATGGAAACCTGGGAGTGATGGTAATTGGTTAGGCTACTACACAAAACTGAATAATATGCTTGCATAATATTTTGCTATGGCCCAGAGCTGCGGTGCAGAGGAGAATCGTAAAATGGAAGACTCCTGGAATGATATACTTTGCATTTAGACTTTAGACCTTAGAGAAACAGCACAGAAACAGGCCCTTTAGCCTAGTGAGTTCTCGCCGACCAGCGATCACCCCATATTCTAGCACTGTCCTACACACTCGGGACATAAATTGGATAGGTACAGTATATGGACGGGAAAGGAATGGAGGGTTATGGTCTGAGTGCAGGTAGATGGGTCTAGGGGAAAATAAGTGTTCGGCACGGACTTGAAGGGCCGAGATGGCCTGTTTTCAGTGCTGTAATTGTTATATGTTATATGGTTATTTTACAATTTTATCAAAACTAATTAACCTACAAACCTGTACATCTTTGTGGGAGTAAACCAGGAGAAAATCCGGAGAAAACCCATGCAGTGACAGGGAGAACGTACAAACTTCATACAGACAGCACCGGTAGTCAGATTGAACCAAGGTGTCTGGTGCTGTAAGGTAGCAATTCTACCGCTGCACCACTGTGCTGCCCAATTTCTTGAGCTGGCTACTGCCCTGGAATTACTTTTTTCCATTTTCTGCTATCAACTGTATTAAATCTTGATTTTTGATAGATACAAAGTTAGGTTCCCAAAATATAAGAATGCAAACCAATTAGAATTGTATTTATAACCAAGACTGGAAATCGCTTTAATGAATTAAAGAGGCTAGACCTTGTCACAAGCAAATGCTGAGCTTGGGCAGTTTATTTGCTCTGCTCACTGTTCACTGTTCCTTTGTACTTTGGGCCATACATTGACTGCATAATCTATCGTGTTTCAGAGTGTTCCTGAAACTCAGTGAGTCCCACCACTTCCCTTGTAATCCCAAGGAACTGCGAGTGCTGGTTTACAAAAAAGAGACACAAAGTGTTGGAGTAACTCTACGGGTCAGGCAGCATCTTTGGAGAATATAGATAGGCAGTGTTTTGATTTGGGAGCATTCTTGAAATATCACCTCTCAATGGTGTCCTGAGATGCTGCTTGATTTGCTGAGTTACTCCAGCACTTTGTGCTTTTCCAGTGGTGTAAATGTGTTCAATTTTCACCAAATAATAACTTTTCACAGTACATCAATTTTAGAAAGATGTATTTTGTGCATGTTATGGAACTGTTTGTTAAAATGTTTGCTATGGTGTTGCCAGGTTACTTAAGACCAGAATTTATTGACATCATAGCTCAAGCCTTTTGATCCTGAAATGGGCCTCTGCTGAAAAAAAATTGTTTTTATTTGCAACTCATAAACTGGAAAAATCCTGCCACTCAGAAGATTTAGTTTATTTGTTTATCCAAGATATCAGATGGAACCGTATGCCTGATGTCTCTCCTAAAGCAAGTTGGAGCAAATATGCCAATTAAGTGGAGGTTTCTTTGCATGTGTTGACAGAAGAGTTGGGCATTGAATGAATGGTTACTGATTGTTATAGGTATCACCCTTTGATCAATAATATAATTCACAAGGTTGTTGACTGAATTGGACAACTTGTGTTATAAGGAGAGAATGGATAGATTGCGTCTATGTCCTGGAGGAAAGGTTGAGAGGTGACGTGCAGGAGAGACATCAGACAGATGCACCGTAGAACGCTTTTCATCAGGATGCATCACAGCTTGGTTTGCCAACAGCTCCATCCAGGAATGCAAGAATTTGCAGCGAATTGTGGACGCAGCCCAGGCCATTACACAAAACAACCTCCCTTCTATTGACTCCATTTATACCTCATGTTGCTTTGGCAACAGCAGCAGCAGCATAATCAAGGATCACACCCGGGCCACTCCCTCTTCTCCCTTCTCTCATCAGGCAAAAGGTGAAAACACACACCACCAGGTTCTGGGACAGTTTCTTCCCAGCTGTTATCAGGCAACTTGAATGATCCTACCACAACCAGAGAGCATTGCTGAACTACTATCTAACTCTTTGTTGACCCTCAGACTATCCTTGATCGGACTTTGCTGGTTTTACTTTCCACTAAACGTTATTCACTTGTCATGTATCTATACACTGTAAATGGATCGATTGTAATCATGTATTGTCTTTCTGCTGACTGGTTAGCACGCAACAAAACCTTTTCACTGTACCTCAGTACAGCTGCCAATAAACTAAACTGAACTGACATGATAGAGCTGCATACAAATATAAGAGACAAAGACTGGGTAGATAGCCAGTGTCTGTTTCCCATGATAGGAGTGTCCAAAACCAGTGGAAATATATTTAAGATGAGAAGGAGGAGATTTAAATGGAATATGAAGGGTAAATATCTTCACACAGAAAGTCATTAGTATTTGGAATAAGCTGCCAGGAGAGATGGTAGAGGCAGGAGCAGTAGCAATATTTAAGAGGTATTTGGTCAGGTACTTGAATGAGAAGACAATAAAGGGATGTGGAACTAATGCAAACATGTGGGGATTAGTATAAATAGTTGTGATGATGGACATAGATGCGATAGGCCAAGGGGCCTGTTTCAACGCTTTACAACTCTGTATGATCATGCAACTATTAACAGAATTAATTCAATTTTCCATCCCTGTTAGTTAGTTTCTGTCAGATACCACAACCTTGCAAGAAATGAAGTGTGGTATACTAAAGAAAGATACAAGATGCTGGATTAACTCAGCGGGACAGGCAGCATCTCTCAAGAACATGGATAGGTGACGTTTCATGTTGGGACCCTATCCATGCTGGGTCGGGACCTTAACGTCACCTTCCATGTTCTCCAGGGATGCTGCTTAACCTCCTGAGTTACTCCAACATCTTGTGACTTTCCTTGGTAAACTAGCATCTGCAGTTCCTTGTTTCTACATTGTAGTTTACTAACTGTCACCATCAGAATCACAGGTTGGGATTCGAGGGCAGGAGCTGCATAGAAATGCTTCTTTCAGTTTTCCCTCCAATTTACACATCTTGACCATAATGCGTCACTTTCATGATACAGCTTTGTGGGACTTTGGTTAAGCCACATTTGGAGTAATGGAGGCAGTTCTAGTTGCCTTATTACAGGAAAGATATGGAGGCTATCGAGAGGGTGTAGAGGAGTTTTAACAGAATACTGGCTTGATTAGAATGACCAATTACAGGGAGAGGTTGGATAGACTTAGATTGTTTACTCTAGAATGTCAGAGGTTGAGGGGAGACTTGATAGAACCATGTAAAATTAAGAGTGGCATAGATAGGGTAGACAGTCCGAACCTTTTTCCCAGGGTGGAAAGTTCAACACCAAAGTGCATAGCTATAAGATGAGAGGGGAAAAGTTTAATGGAGATGTGCGGGGCAAGTTTATTTACACAGAGGATGGTGGGGGCCTGGAGTGCATTGCCAGAGATGGTGATGGAGGCAGGTGTGATATTGGCGTTTAAGATGCTTTTTGATAGGCTCATGGAAGAGCGGAGAATATAGGGATATGGATCATGTACAGGCAGATGAGATCAGTTCTTGGCATCATGTCGGGCACAAACATTGTGGGCTGAATTTCTAATTTGCTCTATGTTCTATGGCTAAATATTTTTTAATGCTTAACATCCTGGAATTTCTTGCACTGAGTATTGCGTGGTTATCTTTCCTGATCAAACTCCAGAGTTCAAGTGACATTCTCAAACACAACTGTAGAGGAATCTGTAAAACCCTCTACAGTGTGTAGATGTCTTGATGTATTCAAGAGAGAGTTAGATATAGCTCTTTGGGCTGACGGAATCAAGGGATATGGGGGGAAAGCAGGAACGGGGTACTGATAATGGACGATCAGCCATGAGCATATTGAATGGTGGTGCTGGCTCGAATGGTCGAATGGCCTACACATTCTGAAAATGAATCAATAACAGGAAATGGTCTTTGATAATTTTCATTGATCATTGATAATTTTGTAAGTTCTAAAGCCTCACTCTCCCAAACAAATCTACTCATTGTGGAGATTTATAGCATCTGCGTGGACCATAGATTCATTAGAGAGTGATGTCTTATGTATTCTGTGTAAACATTTCCTCTGATGTGTATTACTTTTTAGTTGCAGTAAGGAAATGTCTTAGATTGTGTTTCTGGTGTCTTGTCATAAGTTATTAAGCAGGAGAATAAAAACTGTTTTTCTGGTAACTTCAGAGGTCCTTAGATTATGGTTGATATTTAGTTTAATCAAAAAAAAAGCTTAAATGTTTGTGCAATTTCAGAAACCTCGCATTTCATAGTTGCGGCGTGCGAAGTTAAGGCTTAGTTGATATTGAAATACTTTGCTTTTAATTTTGTTCAAAATTGATGTTGCTGCAGTGGGAGTAAAAGTTATTCACTTCAAGGATTCTAAAGTAGTTCATTATATAATAATGAAAATTAAATTGCAGCAGCATCAGTGAATACCAGTGAATATCAGTAATATTTACTAGTATTGTCCCCTTATGTGCCATACTATATTAGCTGCCTTTATTAATTACTAGACTAACTGGGATCTGTTGGGACCCTGTCACATGGGAGGCCTGGTCCCCAACGCAACCCGTTCCCCAAAGCAATATTCCACCCCTCACCCGTTCCCCCAAAGTAACCCGTTCCCCAACGCAATATTCCACCACTCACCCATAGCCCCCAACCCCTCAACCCCCTCTCCCTCCTCTTCACCCTCACTCTTCCTTCCCCTCTCCTCCTCCCCACCCCCAATCCCACTCTCACCTCTCCCTCCCTCTCTTTTCCCCTCCCTCAGTCACTACCTTCCTCCATCTATAACTCCTCTCCCCTCCCTACCCCCCTCGTATATCTCTATCCCCCACCTCCCCCACTTTCCCTACCTCCCCCACTCCCTCCTTTCTCTCCCTCTATTCCCCCTCCTCCCCACTCTCCCTCTTCACCTCCCCCACTTCCCCCCTCTCCCTCCCTACCCAATCCTGTCCCTCAATCCCCCCACACTCCCTCCTCACCTCCCCAGGATCTCGAGTGTGTCACTCCTTTCACTCCTTGCATGCCCGGAGGAGCAGCAGCCGTCGGCCTCAGAGCCAGGCTCAGCGCCCAGGCCTTGGATCCTCTGCACGGCCTCAGGCCGCTGCGCGAGCCTGGAGCAGCAGCAGCAGCCGTTGGCCTCAGAGCCAGCAATAGTGCCCACACCCCGGATTGTCAGCATGGCCTCTCCCTGCAGCCCCTGCCTCAGTGCCAAAGCGACAGATCCCCGCGGGCCCGGGTCGGCAGAAATAAAAATGGAAGTAATCTTACCCGTGTCGCCATCAGGTGCACTTTGTGATGCCAATAAAGACGCGCATGGGAACTCTCCCCAAACTGTGCATGCGCGGGTGGGGGCACTGTTTTAAGTTAATTTTTTTAAACCTTAATAACTTTTAAAAAATATGATCAATCTGAACAAATCTTGTTTCATTTTTAGCACAATGGAGAGTAAGGTGGGGCAAAAATCGGAGCGCTATCGTGTACCGTTTTTGTGCAAATAGAGAAAAAATGCAAATTTGCAGATAAGAAGATGAGAGGTTTAGTTATATACTGGACCAAGTGGGACCCGTCCCCTCAACATGCTTGCGGGGGGGCTGTAGGGTCACACACACACACACACACACACACACACTAACCAACCCCCCCCCCCCCCCACACACACACACGCTAACTCCCCTCCCCCCGATATTATATTATTATTCATTCGCTCCTTTTACCCCACCCTCCGCCCTATCCACTCACGCATAGCCCCCAACTGCGCAGGCGTGACTAGCAAGGGAAGGGGGTAGAGAAAGAGGGCAGGGAGAGAGAGGGCGGAGACAGAGAGAAGGCAGAGAGAGAGTGCAGAGAGAGAGGGGGCAGAAAGAGAGGGCAGAGCGAGAGGGCAGAGAGAGAGGGCAGAGCTGAGAAAGGGCAGAAACAGAGAGAGGGCAGAGACAGAGAGAGGATAGAGACAGAGAGGGCAGAGAGAGGCAGAGACAGAGAGGGGGCAGAGACAGAGAGAGGCAGAGAGAGGAAGACGGGCAGAGAGGGAGGCAGAGAGGGCAGAGAGGGCAGAGACAGTGGGAGGACAGAGAGAGGGTAGACATAGAGAGAGGACAGGGACAGAGAGGGCAGAGAGAGAGTGCAGAGACAGAGAGAGGGCAGAAAAAGAGAGGGCAGACAGAGACAGGGCAGGAAGGCAGAGAGAGCGAGAGAGGGCAGAGGGAGAGAGAGGGCAAAGAGGGAGAGGGCACAGAGAGAGGGCAGAGATGGAGGGAGGGCAGAGACAGTGATAGAGAGAGGACAGAGAGAGGTTAGAGATGGAGAGGGCAGAGACAGAGAGGGGGCAGAGACAGGGAGAGGGCAGAGACAGAGAGAGGTCAGAGACCGAGAGAGGGCAGAGAGAGGCAGAGAGGGAGGCAGTGAGGGCAGAGAGAGAGAGAGAGAGAGAGAGAGGGCAGAGAGAGCAGATACAGAGAGAGGGCAGATACAGAGAGAGTGCGGGGACATGGAGAGGGCCGAGAGAGAAGGCAAAGAGAGAGAGAGGCAGAGAGAGAGAGAAGCAGAGGGAGAGAGGCATCAGCCGAAGCGCGTGGAAGATTCTGTGTGTGAGGTGGCTCGGAGCAGACCCATTGTGATGTCATCAGCGAAAGCTGGCCATTTTAAATTCAAAGTCTTTTGACGATTTTAAACTTTAATCAGTAAAAAGGCGATAAATAAAGCAGGAAATGTTCAGATCAGGTGGTCCCAGCCTTGACGGGAAAAATATCAACCAGAATATGTAAAAATATCAGTGTTACTGCGTAGTTTTTTTGCGATGTAAAGACACCCACATATACATACACACAAGATCGGAGGATCAGAGTTTTATTGTATACTAGACTAGACCAAGTGGGACCTATTGGGTCCCATCCCCTCAACGTGCGGTTGCAGGGCAGGGGGGGGGGGGAGGGGGGTGGCCTGCAGTGTCACACACACTAACCACCCCCACACACTCACACACTAACCCCCCCACCTAGATATTATATTGATATTATTCATTTGCTCCTTTAACCCCATTACCCGCCCTATCCACTCACGCATAGCCCCCAACTGCGCTGGTGCGGCTAGAGAGGGAGGGGGTTGAGATAGAGGGCAGAGAGAGAGAGGGCAGAGAGAGAGATAGAGCAGAGAGAGAGAGGGGCAGAGAGAGAGGGGACAGAGAGAGAGGACATAGAGTGTGGGCAGAGAGAAAGGGCAGAGAGAGAGGGCAGTGAGAGAGGGCAGAGACAGAGAGAGGACAGAGAGAGGACAGAGGCAAAGTTTGGAGACCGCCTGGTATATAGAGTCCCCGGTTTGGTACCATTTTCAAGTCCCAGTTGTAATAAGTGCAGAGGTCTTGACCTGACCATGAAGATCTGTTTTCTGGGGGAGGAGTGTGAGGGCAGAGAGAGAGAGAGAGGACAGGGAAACGCAGAAAGAGGCAGGGAGGGCAGAGAGAGAGAGTGGGCAGAGAGAGGCAGAGACAGAGAGAGCGCAGAGACAGAGAGGCTGCTGGCGGGCGTGGGGTGGCTTCTTTGTGGCCCCGGTCACGGCCCCATCCCAAACCCCGGGTTCGGCCCTCACTCCTGTCCAGGCTCTGCTCCAGCCCAGGCAGCAGCCTCCCCACCAGGCGCCGGGCAGCGGACATGGACACGAGGGAGGCCACGGGCGGGCATCGACCTGAGGACCCCGAGCGAGGCGGCGGGCGGGCGGGCGTCGAGCCGGGCTCGGCCCATGGCAGCAGCCTCCCCACCAGGTGCCGGACCCGAGCGAGGATGTGGACGGGCGTGGACCCCGAGCAAGGCCGCGGCGGGCGGGCGTCGACCCAAGCACTCCAAGCGAGGTGGCGGGCAGGCGTCGACCCGAGCGAGGTATTTAAAAAAAAATTTAAAACACGAAAATCACGAAGGAAAAAGCCGCTAAGTCTTTGAAAATAAATGTTATCTTTAAGAATTAGTACATTTAAGTGAAAAACTGAAGTCTTTTAAGAACAATAAAAGCAACGTTAATGTATTAAAAATTTCGAAGTATTATTGTAACAGTAAGCACAAAAATAAATCAACAGCGAAGTCTTTTGAAAGTTGTCAAAAATCTGTCAAAAATCGCAACGTAAAAAACCGCGAAGTTAAACTTTTAAAATTGTAAAGAAATTCGTACAATAAAGTGAAAAACCGGAAAGTAATTTAATAAATGTAATATTGAAGTGAAAAACAGGGAATTCCTGTAACAACAATAAAACCAACATGAAAATAACAAGGTATTTAAAAAAAAATTTTAATCGCAAAAAAACACTAAATGTTATCTTTAAGAATTTGTACAATTAAGTGAAAAACCGGGAAGTCTTTTAAGAACAATAAAAGCAACGTTAATGTATTAAAATTTTCGAGGTTAAACAAAAAAAATGAAGATCAATCGGTCAAAAATTGCGAAGTCATATCTTTAAAGATGTGGAAGTCAGCATGAAGCATCATTCATCAAAGTGAGAATGACCGTTGGGGAGGTGATGTAGCATTTGAAGAATGGTCTGGAAATGCTTCCCTCCCCCTGACCGCACTGGAAGCCCGTGGAATATTCAGTGTGTGAAACGTCACTCGAAGCGCGTGGAAGATTTTGTCTTCTGAGCAGACCCATTGAGACGTTATCAGCGAAATCCAGTCGTTTAAGTTCAAAGTCTTTTGACGATTTTCAACTTTATTCTGGAATGTCAAGAAATAAAGGATGAAATGTTCAGATAATGTGATCCCGGCCTCGACAGGAAAAATGTCAACCGGAATTTGTACAAATGTTATCGTTACAGCGTAGGTTTTTCGCGAAGATGTAAAGACACACACATATACACATATACATAGACACATACAAGATCAGAGTTTTAATAAGTATATGATGATATGATATGATATATAATATAGATAGATTGGTTTTAATTGAATTCAGGTCTGAATGTTACTAGGTTTAAAATGTTCTCCAGTTTTAGTTTATAAAGTACGCTGATCCAAAATATTAAGATGCACGGGATTCACAATGATTTGGTCATATGGATTCAGAACTGTCTTACAGGTAGAAGATAGAGGGTTGTGGTGGAAGGAAAATATTCAGGTTGGAGGTCTATGACCAGTGAAATTCCACAGTGATCAATGCTGGGACCTCTGGTGTTTGTGATATATATAATCTTGGATGTAAATGTTGATAAGTAGGTTTGCAGATGACTGCAAGATTGCTAGAGTCACAGGCTTTGAGGAATGCTGTCAAAGTACACAGTAGGAGAGAGATCAGCTACAGAAATGGGCAGAAAGATGGCAAATGGAGTATTGTCTGAACAAATGTGAGGATGAATGTAAGGGGAAAATATGCAATTAATGGCAAGACCCCTTAACAGCATTGATGTAGAGAGGGAAATTAGGATCCAAGTTTATGAAAGCGGCAATACAAGTAGACAGAGTGGTAAAGAAAGCATATAGTATGCTTGCCTTCATTGGTCAGGGCACTAAATGTAAGAGTCAGGAAGTCATGATGCTTTCCATGTATAACTTTGGTTAGGCTGCATTTGGAGCATTTTGCGCAGATTTGGTTGCCTCAATACAAGAAAGATGTTGAGACTTTGGAGAAGATGCAGAGGAGGTTTACCAGACTGATGCCTCGATTAGGGGGTATTAGCTACAAGGAAAAGTTGGAAAGACTTGGAATGTTTTCTCTGGAATGCCAGAGGTTGAGGGGAGAACAGATAGAAGTATATAAAATTATGAGTTAAAAAAAGTCAAAACATTTTTCCTAGGATGGAAATGTCAACTAGTTAAGGGCATAGCTTTAGGGTGAGAGGAGTAAAGTTTAAAGGAGATGAGCAGGGAAAGTTTATACACTGAGGGTAGTGGGTGCCTGGAACATGCTGCTAGTGGTGGTGGTGGTGGAAGAGGATACCATGGTGACATTTAAGGGCTTTTAGATAGACACATGTATATGCAGTGAATAGAGAGATATGGATCACTGCAGGCAGAGGAGATTAGTTTAACTTGACATCATGTCTGGTGCAGAACGAAGGGCCTGTTCCTGTGCTGTACTGTTCTATGTTCTATGTTCCATTACTAGAATGTGCAAGCTTCATACCAAAAGCAAGGTCGTGATTGAAGGTGGTCACTGGAATCATCAGACTAACTGATGCGTCACTGTGTTAGCATAATGCGCTAGTATGTCACTGCTGCTAGAGACTTTTGCTGTGAAAGTGAATGGCACATCAGCTTTGATGAGATTTCTGGAGAGAGCTTCTATTTCTGAATTTTCTTAGCAGATGTGAGTTACTGGAGAGAGGAGTGGGAATCATATGGAAAGAAAGGGAGGCATGCTGAGATGCAGACAGCAAATGTGTACAAGATGCACAAAAAGAGTAACAGCGGCACAGCTGGTAGAGCTGCTGTCTTACAAGGCCAGAGACACAGGTTCGATCCAGACCTTGGGTGCTGTCTGTGTAGAGTTTGCACATTCTGCCTGAGACCATGTGGCTTCCCTCCCACTTCCCAAAGACGTGCATGTAAATTGGCCCCTGTAAATTGGCCTCGGTGCGAAGAGTGTGGTTATGGAAGTGGGATAACACAGAACTAGTGTGAATGGGTGATTGATGGTTAGCATGGGCTAGGTGGGCCAAAGGGCCTGTTTCCATGCTGTATCTTTTAAAAAAAGAAGGTACACATTAACTTGGATAGATCTGGAGTAATTCAGCGGGTCAGACAGCATCTCTGGAGAAAAGGAATAGGTGATGTTTCAGTCTGCAGAAGGGTCTCGACCTGAAACGTTACCTATTCCTTTTCTCCAGAGATGCTGTCTGACCCGCTGAGTTACTTCAGTTTTTTGTGTTTATCTTCGGTATAAACCAACATCTGCTGTTCCTTCCTACACATCAACTTTGGCTATGTGGTGCCCTTCACATAGCTTGTTACTAAATGTTGGCTTGTCACTAAAATATTTGGCAACTTCTGGGACGATTTGTAGAAGGTAACGTATTTGCCCATGCATGGTTTCTTTGTAGGGTTTTTAGAACCCAGTTATATAATATAATACTGGAATAAACCAGAGCAATTAAAAGTGGCTGACTGTTAATGATTCTCAGGGTGTAAAACGTGCAGAACAAATACTCGTCCTTAATACATGAAAAAATAAGATTTAGACAAAGCTGACATGTAAATGTGATAAGTAAAAGTACTTCAGGTCTGCACGGAAACAGTTTGAACAGATCAGAATCTCACAAGCTCGATTTTTTTCTTCTTCTGCACTTCCCTGCAGTATGCAAGTTCTTGTTGTTCAGGCTCATTTAGAATATTTTCAGCATCTCCCATTAGGATACTTGTCTCCATTAGGGAGTCAGATTGAAAATTGCCTCTGCAAGGCACAAGAGTCAAGGGCAGTGTAGACTGGCTCACTGCTTCCAGCACAACCAAAGATTATTACATTTATTTTAATAAATTGACAAGGCTGGGCTGGAGGGAGTGTAACCAGTTACCCTGTAATTATCTGTTAGCCCTTGGACAAGGGATTAAATTTATATCCTCCTTCGCCACAACATTATAATGCTGGAAGGTACACCTCCAGTCATCACAGCCCAGTGCTCTGTCTATCTCCCCAAATCCCTCTGACCATATGTCCCACACACTTGAGACCCACCTCTTTAATCAAGATTTTAATAGCTTGCCAGCCACTTCTGACTATTTACATATTCATAATGCCGTTTTATTGATGAAATAGCTACTAAAAGACAGGGAACTGAGATTATCGTGCTGGGTACTTTGTAGAATCAAGATATTATATGGTATATTCGTTTTCCATCAATATCTGTACCTGTTAAAGCACGTCCCTGTCTGTGGCAGACATTGAATATTCAATGGCACTTCTGATGTCTCCTCATTGGTGGTGAGAAACCAACTGGACTGTCTCATTTCAGCAAGATCCCACAGGTATTAACACCTGGAGAGGCTGAAAGATCAGTTAGGATATTGGAAGATAAAGTATATTCCGAGTCAAGAACGTTTTTTATGTCCCAAAATGGAACAATGAAATTCTTCCATGCAGCAAGAGAACATAGTGTTTTGTAAACACCCAAATAAACAGCAAAAAATAAGTTCAGTACATATATACATACACACACATAAATAAATACATCATACACACATATAAATACATAAATATATATGCACACATACATGTAAGCAAACAATAATAATGCAGCAGGACATACGCAATGCCTCCCAAGTCCATGTAGTTCAGAGTTTATTTGGAGATTGTAGGGTTTAATAGCCTGATGGTTGTTGGTAATAGGTTGCTTCTAGACCCGAATGTTTTCCGATGGCAGGGGTGAAATGAGAGTGTGGCCTGGGTGGTGTGGGTCTCTAATGATGCTGGCTGCCTTTGTGAGGCAGCGACTCATGTGGATCCCTTCGCTGGTGGGGAGGTCAGTACCCGTAATGTTCTGGGCAGTGCTCACCACTTTCTGCAATCATCTTTGTTCCTGGGCGATCGAGTTATCGAACCAGGCCGTGAAGCAACCAGTCAATTTACTCTCAACTGTGTACCTGTAGAAGTTCAAGAGGGTATTCCTTCCCATTCTCACCTGACGCTCAAAGAAAGATTACTGACAGGCAGCACAGGGTGGGTGCATTTACTCTGAGAAGAATCCCTGCTCTTCCATGTTAAATTTTAATTTGATCGAGTCAGTTCTTGGCTAAACAGCATATCAGGCTATGCTGCTTCTCCTCTGAATTGGATTGAGAGCCAAAATAAAGCTGAAGCTACAAGGATCTACAGATGCTGGAATCTTGAGCAAAATACAAAAGTGCTGGAGGACCACAGCCAGTCAGGCAGCATCTGGTGAGGGATTGAACAGACGACGATTTGGGTCGCAATCCTTCTTCAGACTGATGTTTCGGGTCATAACTTTCTTCAGACTAGTTATTCAGACAAGATTATACTGAAGCTGGGCATGAAGCCCCAGTATTCTGTCAGGTTATTGATTATCAGCCACTGTCAAGCTAAGATCTGAAAGAATGAATGCTAATAAGCAGAGGAGTAGTTCAGAAAAAAAGACTGATGTTTGCATTGAACCAAACAATTGAAATCAATGGAATGATGATTTAATATAATTAATTGAAAAAAAATGAATAAGTATCATAGTGTATTCGTATATTTAGCAAATTGATGTGTGCTGCAAAAAGGAAGGAAAAATATATCAATCTTTTTCCTGAAAGTCAGGGGCTCTGTAGCATTAAGAAACTGCACCGTGCTGCAGCTGGTAGTACTGCTACCTCACAGCGCCAGAGACCAGGGTTCGTTCCTGACCTCGGGTGCTCTTTGTATGGAATTTGCACATTCTCTGTGACTGCCTAGGTTTCATCCTAGTGCTCTGGTTTCCTCCCACGTCCCAAAGATATATGGGTTTATCGGTTAATTGCCCTCCGTCAATTGGCCAGGTTGACCTAGTCAGTTCGGGGGGAGTTCCCCCGCCACGGGTACCACGTAATCCCGTGCTACCTGCTCCATGGTCGGATAGTCGGTGACTAAACTGTCTCCCCCACCTGGTTTGCCAGGTGAGGAGGGGGCTGTGGACCCCCAGCAGGACCAAAAACAAGACCTGTCAAAGGGCGAATGAGCTCCTAGTGAGCCAACAGCCATCCACACTTCAGTAGAAGTTACGATCACTGTCGTACATAACATTGTAAGGCACCGTTCCTGTTGATGTTTTCAACGATGATGATGATGTCAATTGCTTCCTGTCTGTAGGGAGTGGATGAAAAAGTGGGATAACACAGAACTCGTGTGAACAGCTTCCATGTGGTCAGCATGGACTTGGAGGGCTGAAGGGCCTTTTTTCCCAGCTGTATCTCTAATACTAAGTGATAATATACAAGTATAAAATCTTAACAGCTTCAATGAAGTTCTACATTAAATTATATTCAACAGTAAACCTAAAGCAAAAAAATCTGTTGCCTTTAATACTTTTCCTTGGTGCAGCTCTTGTAGCTGTAAAAGATTACCAGTTTACACTTTAGCCTTCTGTATGGTTGTGTAAAATGTACTAATTCTGCTGAAGGTGCTTTGATCTAGTCCACAGTTCCTTCCAGTCACTGGTGTTCATTTTTCGTTCTTTAATAAAGTCAGCACATGGCAAGGCCTGCCCTGAGAGGCTCATGTTTTATCTGCATGTCATGTCCAATCTACGCTGTGCCTCATAAGTAAGTGTCTGCCGAGTGCAAAGGATTGATTTAGAGAGTTTTTTAATGCTCCAGAGCACCTGACCTTCTGGAAGTGATTAACATATTTGTCCTTCCTTTTTTTCAGCACACATCAATTTGTCTTTTTGCTTGCTTTTCTTGAACATCATTCTCTTGAAATCGGTACATACTCATTCTTTTTTTGCAATTCAGCATTATAAAGTTAATTAAGAATTATATTTATATCCCTAGTTTGTTATTTGGATACTTAGGCTATTTTTTCATAATATCCTTTTCTTAAGAAATGGAATCTACAGGACATTCTTAATGGGAAAGTAGTGGGCAGAAAGGCATGTCATGTGTGGTTTGAAGAGCAAAAACTTGTAGTTTACAGTGCCAAAATTGAAAAGTTGAGGAAAAACAAGGTGTACAGAGTTGCTTATTGGTCACAATCTGAGGAGTATGATGATGCAATTGATTATGATATGCCAACGTACCAGCTAGCAACTGATCTTCTCCATAAAGACTTGGTCTATTACTAGAAATTGTAATTTATTTACCTATCTGTTACAGATTTACAGCATATAATACAATAATATTAAAGTTCTGATCTTGAAAATATCATATTTTTTAATTTTCAAGGCAGTCTGGGTGTTTATTATTATTTCCGTCACAACGGTCAATTTTGTAATTAGCTACAATTAGGTAATTAACTAATTATATGCTTTAATTTCAGGTCATTCAAGTAAGATGTGTTATATTTGTTTCAGAATGTTTCAATCTATAATAACTGAAAATTTCATTCAGTTCTCTTAATCTTTAAGAAAGTTATGGACTTTTGACTGTCCTCGGTCACGGCTTTTGTGTTAAGTCAATGGAAAAGCAATAGGGAACAATATGCTAATTTCCGAGTACGAAAATGGCCATAACGTTTATAATATTGAAGATATGAAAGTGAATTAGGTGTCAAATTAAACTTTTTTTTATGCTGTATCTGATGGGATAAATTGCAGACTTGATTTATAAAATCTCAAAATTTTGTAACATTGCTACTTTTATTTTATGTACTGTGTGTCTTGTTGCTTTTCACTTAGTATGGCTGTTGGTAACTCAAAATTCACTGTACCTTAATTAACACATGTGACAATAAACTGCTCTTGACCTTGAAACCTTGATTATCAAGAAGCCGAGTTTATTGTCAGGTGCACAATTATGATCAGGCACAGGCACAATTAAAATCTTGCTTGCAGCAGCATCAAAGGCACATAGACTCTGACGTCATAGAAAACATCAATTCTACATATATGGAGAAAATATATAATAATATTCTTGCATATTAGAAGAAAAAGGATTGAAGAAAAAGGCCTGTGCCAGAAGAACTAAAAGTGCAAAACACAACTAGAGAACAAGACCGTAGGAGTGCAGAAGGTGTGCATGTTTAACATAGAAACATTGAAACATAGAAAATAGGTGCAGGAGGAGGCCATTCGGTCCTTCAAGCCAGCACTGTCATTCATTGTGATCATGGCTGATCGTCCCCTATCAATAACCCGTGCCTGCCTTCTCCCCATATCCCTTGACTCCACTAGCCCCTAGAGCTCTATCTAACTCTCTCTTAAATCCATCCAGTGATTTGGCCATAAATTCCATAAATTCACAACTCTCTGGGTGAAAAAGTTTTTTCTCACCTCAGACTTAAATGACCTCCCCTTTATTCTAAGACTGTGGCCCCTGGTTCTGGACTCGCCCAACATTGGGAACATTTTTCCTGCATCTAGCTTGTCCAGTCATAGAAACATAGAAATTAGGTGCAGGAGTAGGCCATTCGGCCCTTCGAGCCTGCACCGCCATTCAATATGATCATGGCTGATCATCCAACTCAGTATCCTGTACCTGCCTTCTCTCCATACCCCCTGATCCCTTTAGCCACAAGGGCCACATCTAGCTCCCTCTTAAATATAGCCAATGAACTGGCCTCAACTAACTTCTGTGGCAGAGAATTCCAGAGATTCACCACTCTCTGTGTGAAAAGTGTTTTTCTCATCTCAGTCCTTTTATAATTGTATATGTTTCCCTCATCCTTCTAAACTCCAGTGAATACAAGCCTAATCTTTTCAATCTTTCCTCATATGACAGTCCCGCCATCCCAGGGATCAATCTCGTGAACCTACGCTGCACTGCCTCAATCACAAGGATGTCCTTCCTCAAATTAGGAGACCAAAACTGTACACAATACTCCAGATGTGGTCTCACCAGAGCCCTATACTCCTATACTGAAATCCTCTTGTTATGAAGGCCAATATTCCATTAGCTTTCTTCACTGCCTGCTGTACCTGTAAGCCAACTTTCAGTGACTGGTGTACAAGGTCGCCCAGGTCTCGCTGCACCTCCTCCTTACGTAACCTAACCCCATTGAGATAATAATCTGCCCCCTTGTTTTTGCCGCGAAAGTGGATAACCTCACTTTTATCTATATTATACTGCATCTGCCACGCATCTGCCCACTCACTCAACCTGTCCAGGTCACACTGCAATCTCCTGTTTTCTGTTGCTATGGTAAGGTTAAGGCTGTGTAGGTTGTTTCAAGCTGTTTTTTGAATATACAAAAGTAGCTGTTCCTGAAGCTGGTGATATGGGACCTTGTGCCCAATTCAACAGAGAACAAAGGGGTTAATTAAGAGGGGGGGGGGGGGAAGAGCATGAAAGAAAGCTTGTTGGGAATATAAAAACTGACTGTAAAAGCTTCTTTAGATATGTAAAAAGGAAAAGATTAGTGAAGACAAATGTAGGTCCCTTTAGGTCCTGTCCCACTTATGCATCTTTGGCACGCTAATTACACGACCTCGTGGTCCCGTTGAGCCGCGACAGTCCCGTGTAGGTCGCGCGCGACTTCATTCAACCGCACAGCCGTCTGGAGCGCAAGATGTCATTTGAAGGTGGACGCAAAATGCAGGAGTAACTCAGTGGGACCGGCAGCATTTCTGGAGAGAAGGAATGGATGATGTTTCATGTTGAGACTCTTCTTCAGTCTGAAAGAAGGGTCTTGACCTGAAACGTCATCCATTCCTTCTCTCCAGAGATGCTGCCGGCCCCGCTGAGTTACTCCTGCATTTTGTGTCTAACTTCAATTTTCTTGGCCCCGCTCTGGGAGTAGAAGTGGGGGCGGATCCGGACCGCAACGACCGTAAGCCCCAGCCCGAGCTCGGCAATAGTTTGCCTGCTTCTGCTGCTGTTGAAGGTGAGATGTTGCATCGCGCCAGGGTCTTGGGCCTGTCTCACTTTAGCCGTCAGTTCCGCGACAGGGCGTTGGCGCGCAAAGATTTCGTTCGCTACAAAAATTTCGGAGCCCCGCGCATTGTCGCGCACAACTACATACCCCTCCGCGCTTCTCTGTGGGACCGGCCCTGCGCGGCCATACGATGCCCGTGCGCAACAACGCGACCACGAGGTCGCTTAATTTGCATGCCAAGGACACGTAAGTGGGACAGGCCCTTTGCAATCAGAGACTGGTGAATTTATAATGAGAAACAAGGAAATGGTAGAACAGTTAAACGAGTACTTTGATTCTGTCTTCACTAAGAAAGACACAAATAATCTCCCAGAAATACTAGGGGACCGATGATCTAGTGGGAGGGAGGAACTGATGAGAATCTGCATTAGTCAGGAAATGGTGTTGAGGTAAACTGTTGGGACTGAAGGGAGGTAAATCCCCAGGGCCTGATGGTCTGCATCCCAGAGTACTCAAGGAGGTGGCTCTAGAAATTATGGATGCTTTGGTGATCATTTTCCAATGTTCTATCGACTAGCGATCAGTTCCTGGGGACTGGAGGGTAGCCAATGTAACTTCACTTTCTAAGAAAGGAGGGAGAGAGAAAACGGGGAATTATAGACCAGTTAGCCTTACATCGAAAGTGGGGAAGCTGCTTGAGTCAATTATTAAAGATGTAATAGCAGTGCATTTGGAAAGCTGTGACAAGATCGGTCAAAGTCAGCATGGATTTATGAAGGGGAAATCATGCTTGACTAATCTTTTGGAATTTTTTGAGGATGTAACAAGTAGAAGAAAAGGGAGAGCCTTACTGCTCAGTAATCTTGCTATGTGGACCACTAACTGATCTTTTTTTCGTGTCCATCTTGTTACTAATGTTGTCCTCGCTGTCATCGTCCGTCCTGAAAAGGATGCAAGCTTCGGGCGACAATCAGTGGAAGCCATCACTTGTCGCAATAGATGATGGTGGTAGCAGAATTAGCTCAGGATACTTCCAGTTTGCAGCCCCGCGACGTGGACGCTTCTGCTATGTGGACCAATAACTGTTGAACGAGTGTTGTTCGATTTCTGCTGCGAGCACTAAACTAACAATCTTGTGAAATCTCATGAAAGAACCTTTGCTGTATGTTGAGATCGCACTCTCCTGCAGCTGTATGTAATTCAAATTCTTGTTTTAAACCTTACTGGCTAATCACACTGATGTTGAATTTTAAATTCCTTTTGTTTCTAAACAAACTTAACTCGCCATTTGCATTGCACTCCTGCTGCAGAATGATTTATTGTTTTTTTTTTAAATACCTGGTTTAAATGGCACTTAAAATTTTTCACTGAGATTCAAAATGGAAGATTGCAACAAATCATTTTTACTCAGAAAATAATGAAGGCAAAATTTGCTT
Source organism: Amblyraja radiata (assembly GCF_010909765.2). NCBI lineage: Eukaryota > Metazoa > Chordata > Chondrichthyes > Rajiformes > Rajidae > Amblyraja > Amblyraja radiata. The sequence goes on from NC_045956.1 coordinate 131,497,819, forward strand.
TGTTGCCTGGTGCAACTTGTATGAAATGTTAATGTATGTAAATAATGGTAATTTGGATGCCTTTTTCATTTATTGTTGTTGAGTCACCCGTTCCGGCATAAAGCTCCAACTGGGAAATTGTGTTTAGAAAACACAAATCCAGAGGCATGAGTGTCTCATCTCATGAAGTGATAAAGCCGTGAAGCTGTGCCATAAAAACGACTTACTGGACATGCATATGGATTGAATCCTAGCACCAAAATCAATTTTGTACCTAATAGTGCTCTTAACACATTATCTGGGTAAGCACTTGCATGTATGCCCCCTTTATCTGCTGATGTAGTTGCTTTCATAATGCTCCCACTGTGCCAACGATACAAACATGAACAAGGTGCGTGCCAAAAGGAAAGGCTGATTTTCTGGAGAAGCCCCAAGGTCAGTCAGGAAGATTTAGACCCGGAGAGCATATCCCGAATATTATTCTGGCATTCCATCCAGACTCGATCGTCTTCTATTTTATCTTCTGGATAGAAGTGTATAAAATTATGATAGGCAATGATAGTGTAGACGGTCAAATCCCTTTTTCCCCAGTATGGAAAATCCAACATTCAAGGACAAAGTTTAAAGGAGATGTGCAGGGCGACCTTTTTACACAGAGGGCGGTGAGTGCCTGGAAAATGCTGCCAGGGTTGATGGTTGAGGCAGATACGATGGTGGCATTTAAATTACTTTGGGATAAGCATATGGTTATGTAGACAATGGAGGGATGTGAATTATGCACAGGTAGATAAGAGATAGTCTTGGCATCATGTTCAGCTGTGGGTCGAAGGGCCTGGTCTTGTGCTGTACACTTATATGTTCTATGTTCTGTGTCAACAGTAAATCACATTTGTCCCCTTTTGGCAGAGATCAGAAATTGCCGTATCTGAACTCTGCCAAAAGATCACTATCGCTCTCAGTTTTTGGCTGATTTGAGGCAGCAGGGACTGATCCATTGCATGTAGCAGCTCCTACCTGAGTGCATGCTCTCTACTTGAGGAGAGTAGCAAAGGGAAATGTACCTCCTGCCTCTCCTTGTGTACAGATCAGTAGGCAGAGCCGGCACGTGCATTTTCCAGGGTTACAGTCGTCATGAAGTTCACGGAGTGCCAGATTACATGAGTTGCATTTGGAGTGTGCCGTGAATTGTGTAGGTGATCACTAGAGCCAGGATCTTTAGGCGCTAAAAATCTCTGAAATAGGCAGGCAAAAAGGCATAATAAAATTACAAAAAAGGTACAAAAAAGGCATTTATTGACAAAAAAGGCACAAAAAGACATTTATTTTCACCACCAGAATATGGTTAAAAATGATAATTATAAAGGTATACTACATTAAATGACCAAAGTTGCCTGATTGCACATAACTACCAGCATTTTTTCAAATTATCTGGTGTTAAACTATGCCGTCGGTCAAACAGAATATGCTACAGTTGTGAAAAACCTCTTTCTACCACAGCTGGGATCACTGATGCATACCTGAAACAAGCTACAAACTCTACATTCATGTCGATATCTTGTGCATTACAACTACCTTTAAGAACTTTAGCTAGGATTTGTATTTCTTCAAGATCTTTGTTAGCTAAAATCACCCTTTCACATTTTCCTTGTATGTCTTCACCTACATTGCCAGGAACTTTAAGTACAAAGTACAGCAAGTGAAGATGTAAACAACTGAGCAATAGTTCAGATCTTTGACTTCTCCAATACCTCAGATGTCAAGAAATACTCCTTTGATGGTTGACCTGCCTCCAGTGTACCAATGACCACATTGGCAACAAATCTCCCCACAGCATCAGTTATCTCGTCTATTGGGATCCATATTTTGTTTCATTCAACTTCATCTCTAATTTTCTGCACAACAATGTTGAAGTTGCTGTCAACATAATTTTTCCGTAATGATGACTCGCTTGGTATATGTTCCTCTGTGTATTTCCCTAAAAAACCTCAGAGATTTGCTTTCCAATTTCTACGGTGGAATCAATGAATGCATTGCACAGATCACTCGAAAACTCAGATATGTGATTGGAGCCAGCAATAAATGTTGTGAGGAGACAAGCTTGCGTATTTCCTACCTTCTGTTTCTCTGCCACCAACTTGTGTTTAGCTGCCTATGCATGCATGGAGATGAAATATTTTTTCTCATGATTCACTGTTTTCTCACATGCATTGCAAAACAGCACACAGTTGTCTGTAGAGAATATATCACTCCCATACACTCTCACCAAATCGTTCAGTTTTTTACAAGGTGTTGACTTGACTTTAGGCATTTTTGACGCTTGCAAGGGTAGATCCTACAGGAGCGGGGATGCAGACCTCTACAGGCAGGCCAAGTACAAGCTAAGAAGAGGAATTAGAGCTGCCAAGGAAAGGTACTCTGAGAAGTTGAGGAACAAGTTCTCAGCAAATGACTCTTCCTCACTGTGGAAGGGTTTGCAAGAAATCACAAGCTACAAGAGGAAAACCCCCTGCTCCTTGGACAATCGTCAGCTGACCAACGACCTGAACGAGTTCAACTGCAGTTTCGATAAACAGAAGCTTAACCCTGGTAACCCCAACCAACACTTCACACCTACAGCTTGACTCCAGTTTGAAAAGACTGGACCCTTCACCTACTCCCCCCCCAATCACCACTTCATACCAACTTAAAGCATGACTCCAGTTTGCAAAGACTGGACCCTTTCCCATGCACCTCTCTTCAATCACCACTTAACACCCACTTACACCCAGGTTTTGCCCCGGTGGTGTAAATTTTCTTGTAAGTTACGTTAAAACGGCAAAAAAGGCTGATTTAGGCACTCAATCGTGAAAAAGGCATTATCTTCCTGAAATCATCAAAAAAGGCATGAAAAGGCACTTATGGCATTTATGGCAAAATCCTGGCTCTAGTGATCACTGTCTGAACATGCAAATGGTTTGTCACCATTAACAGGAAGTAGTAATGAGTAATAAATGTATATGTTTAAAAGACAGTCCCATGTCTACAGATGTCCAGCCTGGTTAAGATGGTTGTTGAAAGTTCACGGCCAGTTGACCGGAAAATTGTTGTTGGGCTCCAGATTTTGTGAGACCCACTGAGGTTCACAGCCAGTCAGGGGTCCAGTGTGCTGAAACCCCAAGCGTTTCATAGATATTGCTGCCAATTGCAGCTAGGTCCTCCAGATCAATATGTACCAAATGTTGAAGACCAGTGGAGGCCTCAGGCTAAGATTCTGCTGTATGTATGCATCGCAAAAAAGCTCTTTTTATTGTTTACATAGTTGTACAGAGCCCTAGTGAGACCAAACCTGGAGTATTGTGTGCAGTTTTGGTCCCCTAATTTGAGGAAGGACATTCTTGCTATTGAGGGAGTGCAGCGTAGGTTTACATGGTTAAGTCCTGGGATGGCGGGACTGTCATATGCTGAGAGAATGGAGCGGCTTGGCTTGTACCCTCTGGAGTTTAGAAGGATGAGAGGGCATCTTATTGAAACATATAAGATTGTTAAGGGTTTGGACACGCTAGAAGCAGGAAACATGTTCCTGATGTTGGGGGAGTCCAGAACCAGGGGCCACAGTTTAGGAATAAGGGGTAAGCCATTTAGAACGGAGACGAGGAAACATTTTTCTCACAGAGACTTATGAGTCTGTGGAATTCTCTGCCTCAGAGGGCGGTAGAGGCCGGTTCTCTGGATACTTTCAAGAAAGAGCTAGATAGGGCTCTTAAAGATAGCGGAGTCAGGGAATATGGGGAGAAGGCAGGAACGGAGTACTGATTGAGGATGATCAGCCATGATCACATTGAATGGCGGTGCTGGCTCATAGGGCCGAATGGCCTACTCCTGCACTTATTGTCTATTGTTTACATTTTATTGTTATCTGCTGGTTGCTGCAAGATATGGCCACGTGAGGTACAGTCTGAGTCCATTGTAGCAGGAGCAGGAGGATGTAGGCCTGCAGAGATAAGAGAAGCCTTTCTTGTTTGTGGTGCCGAAGCACAAGTTATAAATTAGAGTTCCTCTCAAGTACCCCATTAACACAAGGAGTGTGCTAGTCTGTGTCCCCAATCCCATCATGTGACTTGAAAATTTAAGTGGCAGATTATCATCATGCTCTGTCACAATTTGGTACCGTCATGCAGAGAAAACCCATGCGGTCACAGGGAGAACAGGCAAACTGTACAAACAGCATCCATGGTCAGGATTGAACCCGGGTCTCTGGCCCTGTAAGGCAGCAGCTCTACCGCTGTGCCACCCCTGCACCACTGTGCCACCCAGGGTCATTTTGTGTCGAGGCCCCATATCAGGATTATTTGCAACAGCCAACTAGCATGGTGGCACAGAGGCAGAGTTGCTGCCTTGCAACGCTTGCAGCACCGGAGACCCGGGTTCGATCCAGACTACGGGTGCTGTTTGTACGGAGTTTGTACGTTTCCCCCTAGATCGCGTGAGTTTTCTCAGAGATCTTCGGTTGTCTCTCACACTCCAAAGACATACAGGTTTGTAGGTTAATTGGCTTGGTGTAAGTGTAAATTGACCCTAGTGTGTGTGGGATAGTGTTAAAGTGCAGGGATTGCTGTTCGGTGCGGACACGGTGGGCCGAAGGACTTGTTTCCACCCTGTATCGCTAAACTAATCTAAGCCCACTGAGCGAGGGCTATATGTATATATGTATGTAGTTTGTTTGTTTATACTATTCTTATAACAAATGTAAAGCACTTTGGCCAACGAGAGTTGTTTTTTAAATGTGCTATATAAATAAATGTGACTTGACTTGTGACTAAACAAAACTATCCCTCTGCCTCCCCATATGACCTTCTGATTTCCTCCAGCTGTTATTGTTGCTCCGTATTCCTGCATCTGTAGTCTCATGTGTCTCAATATTTTTAAAGATTTCTATGGGATAGATGTAGCGTTGATACTTCCCCTGCCAGGATCCAGGGGTAACAGTCCCAAAGTGAATGCAAACCATTCGGGAAAGAGATGAAACATAATTTCTTCACATAGATGAATCTTTTGAATTTTCTGCCCAGCAGAGCTCAAACACTGAGTTTATTCAAGCAAAGTTTGATGAAGATTTTTAGATGTTCAAGATTGAAAAGATATTAGTGCAAAAAATTGGTGATGAGTCATGATCTTGATCAGGCATGAGGGGTTGAATGATCTACTTCTGTTTCTTATGTTCTTGCATCTATCCTCTATTGCTGACCACCTCAATACAACTCGTGAAATAAAGGTTCAAAGGTAAGTTTATTGTCACATGTACCAATTAAGGTACAGTGAAGGTACACAAAAATGCTGGGGAAACTCAGCGGGTGCAGCAGCATCTATGGAGCGAAGGAAATGGGCAACGTTTCGGGCCGAAACCCTTCTTCATACTGATGGGGGGGGGGGGATGGGGGGGGGGGGGGGGTGGGGGGGGGGGGAAGAAAGGGAAAAGGAGGAGGAGGAGCCCGAGGGCTGAGGGAGAGATAGGAAGGGGTGGAGACCGAGTTGGAGGGCAGGGGGGATCACAGGGGGGGGGGGGGGGGGGCAGTTAGAGAGGAGGTTGGGAAACTGTCTCCGGAGAGAGGAGGAGTACTTCTTCAAAGTAGGCATACCTTGAGGAGATTTCGCAGTGGAGTAGACAAAGTGTTTAAGAAGGAACTGCAGATGCTGGAAAATCGAAGGTACACAAAAATGCTGGAGAAACTCAGTGAAACTCGATTTACCATACAGCCATACTAAACAAAAAGCAACAAGACACACAACTACATAAAAGTTAACATAAACATCCACCACAGCGCATTCTCCACATTCCTCACTGTGATGGAAGGCAATAAAGTCCATTCTTCTTCCTCCTTTTTCTCCCGTGGTCGGGGCAGTCAAACCATCTGCAGTTGGGTTGATCGAAGCTCCCGCACCCGGTGGTCGAAGCTCCCGCACCCGGTGGTCGAAGCTCCCGCGTCGGGGTGATCAAAGCTCCTGTGGCTTTGAGCTCCCGAATTCAGTCTCCAACAAGGACCGCGAGCTCCCGAAGTCCGCCAAAGACCGCCAACTCCTCGATGTTAGGCCGCATTGCAGACGGAGATAAGATATGGAAACAAATTGCATCTCTGTCGAGGTAGGAGATTTTAAAAAGTTTCCTCTAATCACCCCCCCCACCCCACATAAAACAAGCTAAACAACACTAAAACATACATTTAACACATATTTAAAAAAACAACAAAGAAGGAAAGGACAGACAGACTGTTGGTGAGGTAGCCATTGCTCCAAGCCACAGGGACAACACATTTATCCATCAATTCAATGCTGTGATAATTTGCTTGCGTATTCCTTTAGTGGCTTTTACTTTTATGTAACCAAGTTTACGGATAATGATTGGCTTGCAGTCGAGGGGGCACCTGATGGCCATAAATGGTGATGCTTTATTTATCACATGAGCAACTGCAGAGTGAAATTCCTTTTATATATTTACACATGTTTTGACGCCATTTCCAAAGTCCAAAGTCCAAAGTCCGGCCCATCCCTGCGCTCGGTCTAATGGAACATGTCCCTTCCTCCATCACCTTCAACCATCTCGGCCTGCAACCCAACGTCCCTCCCCTCACCCCTCGCACCTCTTGCAGCCGACCTTGACGGTGCTGGAAGCATTACCCAGTTCACCCTCTTACCGGCCCTCGCTGCTCGCGTCCCACGTGTCCAGCCGCACCCTCCTGGTGCAACCGTCCTCCGAGGCTTCTGCTAAATTCCGCAGTCTGCCAACCATGATCCACCGAGCCTTTGGGTATTGCGGGCAGGCACAGCACTGGACCTGCGGATGCAGCGATCTTCCACGACTGACAGCAGTCTGCGCTAACTGACTGCCAGGAAATTGCAAGAACACTGGGAGAAGCCAATAGATTCATTCTCCATAGGATCCTTAGGCTAGAGATCAGATGGCTTTACATTCTGCTGGAGGTCAATCACAGAAGTGTTGGCGCTGCCTCAACTCTCCTGATATTGATTCCTAATAGCAGTAGCCTTTGTTGCTCGAGTAGCGAGTGACCTGGATAGCAATAGTTGAGCTTCCACTGTTCTGCCTGGCCTGTGCCTCAGCTCAGGTGGAAACATGAGACATCTGTTATCCCACCTGACCCACGATTGAGTTCATGGTTAGTGACTTAGAACGATTCACCATTTTGAGCTGGAAAGGAAAGACTCCAGATATCTTGAAAAAAACATGAGCAAGGTTGGAACAGAACTGGCTAATTCCCCTTGACCTCTGACAGGTGTTCAGCCAGCTTGAACAATGCCTGAGCATGATAATGTAAAGGCCTTGAGCTGCTCCATCATTGTCCTTTCGTGTCTTTCAAAGCTACAATGGAACAAGTTCAAGGGCATGAGATCTCACTCTGGGGAATTGGCACAAGGATGGGCAATTGGCAGCAATTCTGAAAAACTATATTCTTCACTCTAGTATTTTACTCTTCACTCTACATATTGTACTTGGATGATCAGCCATGATCATATTGAATGGCAGTGCTAGCTCGAAGGGCCAAACGGCCTACTCCTGCACCTATTTTCTATGTTTCTACTTGTGATAGACACAAAGTGCTGGAGTAACTCAGCGGGTCAGGCAGCATCTCTGGAGGAAAAGGATGGTTGACGATTCGGATCGGAACTCTTCTTCAGACTTGTGTATTGTTTGATTGTATTTATGTATCGTACTATGTGATTTAGAAACATAGAAACATAGAAAATAGGTGCAGGAGGAGGCCATTTTGCCCTTCAAGCACACACCGCCATTTATTGTGATCATGGCTGATCATCCACAATCAGTAACCCGTTCCTGCCTTCTCCGCATATCCCTTGATTCCACTAACCCCTAGAGTTCTATCTGACTCTCTTTCAAATTCATCCAGTGAATTGGCCTCTACTGCCTTCTGTGGCAGAGAATTCCACAAATTCACAACTCTCTGGGTGAAAATGTTTTTATCATTTTAGTTTTAAATGGCCTCCCCTTTATTCATAGAATGGGGCCCCTGATTCTCGACTCCCCCAACATTAGGAACATTTTTCCTGCATCTAGTTTGTAGGAAATTATAAAATCCTTTTATAATTTTATATGTTTCTATAAGATACCCTCTCATCCTTCTAAATTCCAGTGACTACAAGCCCAGTCTTTCCAATCTTTCCTCTTATGACAGTCCCACCATCCCGGGGATTAACCTCGTGAACACATGCTGCACTGCCTCAATAACAAGGATGTCCTTCATCAAATTAGGAGACCAAAACTGCACAAAATACTCAAAATGTGGTCTCACCAGGGCCTCGTACAACTGCAGAAGAACCTCTTTACTCCTACACTCAAATTCTCTCGTTAGGAAGGCCAACATGTCATTAGCTTTCTTCACTGCCTGCTGTACCTGCATATTTACTTTCAGTGACTGGTGTACAAGGACACCCAGGTCTTCCTTTTTCCTAATCTGGCATAATTGAGATAATAATCTGCCTCCTTGTTCTTGTTGCCAAAGTGGATAACCTCACATTTATCTACATTATACTGTATCTGCCATGCATCTGCCCACTCACTCAACTTATCCAAGTCACCGTGCAACCACCTAACATCCTCTTCGCAGTTCACACTGCCACCCAGCTTTGTGTCATCTGCAAATTTGCTAGTGTTACTTTTAATCCCATCATCTAAATCATTAATATATATTGTAAATAGTTGCGGCTCGAGCACCGAGCCTTGCGGCCCTCCACAAGTCACTGCCTGCCATTCTGAATGGGACCCGTTTATTCCTACTCTTTGTTTCCTGTCTGCCAACCAATTCTCTACCCATGTCAATACCCTTCCCCCAATACCATGTGCTCTAATTTTACCCACTACTCTCCTGTGTGGGACCTTATCAAAGGCTTTCTGAAAGTCCAGATACACTACATCCACTGGCTCTCCTTCATCCATTTTACTTGTCACATCCTCAAAGAAGATTAGTTAAGCAGGATGTCCCCTTCATAAATCCATGCTGACTTGGACCAATCCTTTAGGAGTAGGTCGGTGGGGGCGCTGCGAGTCGGCTACCCTGCCAGCACTGTGTTCGTCATTTCTACTTTTTTTGTTTTTTTAGTGTGTCCAAAGGTGCGTTTTAATGTCTCTTGATGTGTCGTGTGGGGGGTGGTGAGGGGGGGTAAGTGGGGAACCGCTTTTGGTTGCCTCCTCCACGGAGAGGCAACTTTTTCCATGTCGCCTCCCTCGCGGCCTAACACCATGGATTGGTGCGGCCTTTCCCGGAGTCGAGCCCAGAGTTTCAGCAGCGGGCACAGCGTGGACTTTTCATTGCAGAGCGGGCGAGCCCTTGCCAGGGTCACCAGAAGGGAGTGCTCAGATCGCTGGCCCGCGGACTGTTACAGCCTGAAGCCGCGGTCTACGGAGATTCTTGCCGCAGGCGCGGTGACTGGAGCCTGGGACCCCTGGCTAGGGATCGCCGGAGAAGAGCTCCGACCGCCGGCCCGCTTCCAATAACACCCTGAAACTGCGGTCTGCGGAGCTTCTTGCCGCGGGCGTGGCATGGACTTAACATCCGGAGCGGGATCCCTCGCCGGGGATCCCCGGAAAAGAGCTCCGACCGCCAGCCTGCGGTCTACAACATCCTGAAACCGTGGTCTCCGGTAGGGAAACGCCGATTCGGGACTTACCATCCCGATGAGAGGGCCTGTACATCTGGCCACCCACAGCGGCGACTGCGAAGGTTTATGGCCCCGACCACGGGGGAAAATGGAGGAGGACTGACTGTACTTTGTGCCTTCCACCATAGTGAAGACTGCTGTGATGGATATTTGTGTTAAATTTTATTGTGTATTGTGTGTTAGTTTTTGATTGTACAGCTGCTGGTAAATTCATTTCACTGCGCTTTATTGTGTATGTGATGAATAAAACAGATTGATTGATTTTACTGCTATCCAAATGCGCCATTATTACTTCTTTAGTAATTCAGCATCTTCCCCACCACCGATGACAGGCTAACTGGTCTATAATAGTAAGATTAAACGAGAACTTACCAGTTTGAAGTTTGATCTGCATTTTATGAGGAGTTACGATGAGGGATTACGTGAAGAACCCGTCCAGCACGCATGCGCGACATACTTCAAAGCAGCGGTGTGGAATCACAGACAGACACAGTAATTGAAATAAATACAGTAAAGAAAAGGAGAGAGTTACCAGTTTAATCTCTATTATTGAAGGTGGGAACGGAGGGCACGTAATCCCTCATCGTAACTCCTCATAAAATACAGATCAAACTTCAAACTGGTAAATTCTCGTTTAATCTTACTATTTTACTTCGGAGTCACGTGAGTGACTACGTGAAGATTTTAAAGCTCTGTGATTTCAAACCGTGTAACAGTTCATACTTCACTCGCTGCCGAAGTCATTCGAGGGAGGAAGTATGTTATCGTAATCAACCATGAATCTGTTTGTAAAACAAAAATGGTGTTATCAACAATAACAAGACAAAAAATGCTCCCCCGGGCTTAAATTATATATTTGCAGATTCTAATGTTATTTCTGCAACCGATACAGGTTCTGCCAGCAGCTTGTTACAAAGTTTGGAACGTATACTCCCTAGACCACCCCGCTGTAGCCAGGATGTGGTCCATAGGCACGTCCATCCTCTTAGTCACTGACGTGGAAGCTGCCCTGGTGGAATAAGATTTATACACGTTAGTATTTACTCCAGCAACTCCCAGTACCTGCTTGAGCCACTAGAGATAGTTTAGCTCGTCACCCGACCATGAGGTTTCTTGTGGCTGACCCATAAGGCTTTTTCCTCTCCCTCGGGTATTTCTTATTGTGTCAATGTAGTTCATTAAGTGGGTCATGACACATAACCGTGGTTCAGGTGGGTATGCCCGGAATTCCATGACTGGACCTGATGTTCCTGGCCTGCTCTGTTTGGCCAGCCCCTGAATGGAAAATGTGACACTATCTGGTGTTATCACCATGTTGTCCAATCGCAGTAGATGGAAGAACTGGGTCTTTGTGCTGAGGTAAGGCCGTCAGCATATCCATCTTCAGGGTAGGCTGTTCCAGGGTGAGGGACCTGGCTGGTGATCATCCCCTAAGGTACGTCAGGATCTCACTGACTTCCCAATTTGGGTGTACCTAGTTCTGGGGAATGGGGAATGGGAATTGAATATACCTCTCCTGAATTTGATCACCAGTGGGTGGTACCCTTGCCCTGTTGTCGTGGTGCCTGAGTTGAGTAGGCTGACAGAGTACTTCTGGCTATATTGATGGCGCAGTAGCTGAGTCCTTCATTGTGGTGAAGGCCTGCCAGGAACTCCAGTACAGGTTTTGTTGTAGTTGAATGTGTAGTTCCTGAGTTTCAGCAGTTTCTTCCCAGGTATGCTCCCTAGTGGATATGCGACGGAATGCTGTCATCATGTTGATAGTGCTGTCTGATCCAGGCCCAGCAGTGGTCTTCCCAATCTGTAATCCAGGCCCTTTCTTCCTGCAACCTAGTAGTTTATTGTGGCATGGATGGTTTATGCCTGAACTCGGTGGGTTGATAAGCCTAGGCTATTGGGAATCATAGGGTTTTGATGACCATGTCGAGGACCATTGGGAACCATGACTGTGGGTTTAGTCCACTGTATTTTGCGCAGTACCCGACTGATGAGACCGTAGTACCTATTGATGAGGTAGAAAGAAGGTGAGAACATAGAGATTAGTTTCCCCCCCCACCTCAATACGCGGAAATGTATCCATGCCGCTGCCTTGAGTTGGTTTCATGCGACATACATTGGTACGTGGCGATTCAATTGGAATATACGGTAATCGATATCTGATGTCCATATTGCTTTGTAATCTCAGCAAATACTTTTGGTTTAAATGTTCGTTTACAGTATTTAGCTCACCTGATAGGTAAGTTACTGATGGTCAAACATGTTTGACGCCATACGGTTCCAATTGTTAAATAAATTGTCACATAATATCGATTTTATTCCGCCCAAGTGGTTTGGTATATGCCACCACTGTGATGTTGTTCATTTATAAACGAACATGCAAAATGGTGCACTACTGAGCAATATGCTTGCCCAATAGTAAGTAAGTTTTATTTATATAGCACGTTTTAAGTCAACTTGCATTGACACCAAAGTGCTTTACAAAAGTAGATAATACGTTTGCATACCATAGAAAAAGGTTAACAAATAAAGAAAATGGACTCAACACATATAGAGTTCTACACAAACGCCCCCCCCCCCCCCCCCCCCCCCCCCCCCCCCACAGCAGAATCAAATTTCCACTGTGGGGAAAGGCACCAGAATGTTAAGTCCTCTTCCTCTGAAAACCCCCGAGGTCGGCCCTTTTGTGGCCTTGCAGCCAGTCCGATGAATATACTCAATAGAATATACTCAATATTTCTAACTAGGTTTAATGCCCAGTGTCTATAGTGATGACAACTCCAGATTAGTCCATTTGCCACCATATTCTAGGTATGGGATATAGTTTGAACACTAGTATCTCAGCTCATTGGAAAGGTACAATGTTCAGTAGCTGGTAATGCTGCTACTATCCCAATTACTTTTGCCACGTAGTTGATAGGTGGTTAAATGTTACCATAACTGATAGCATTAATGAATACCAGATAGACAATGTTGTGGATGGGGTCAACGTAGATATCTGGATAATATGACAGAGCCCAGGCTAAAATAAGTTAGTGGCTAATGCAGCTGATATAGCTATTCCAAGGATAGTCTGTCGTTAACATATAGACATGCCATGACGAAATGTTCCATAAGTGTCAGGGCTGGTTTGAAATGCTGGAATAGCTTCGGCTCATATAAGCCAATTCAATAATAAGTCAACTCAAATCAAGCCAAGTCAAGTTTATTTGTCACATACACATGCGAGATGTGCAGTGAATGAAAAGTGGCAATGCTCGCCATGGTTGCCCCATCCAGGTAAATTGTGGTATATCCGAAATCTTATATAAAAGGGTACTGAATAGTATGCATCTTTAAAGTCGATGTCTACCATAAAGTATCCTTGGAATCCATGGTAGTAGTTACAAATTCCATAAGTAGGTATACCTGGTGAAATACTCAAGTGGTTAATCAATGATGGTGCGACATTCACCATCTTGGGGTTTTTTGGTACCAAAGGCTCATATGAGATTTCTTATGACCCCTGGTATATCTTTCCCAGTAGCTAGACCCCCATGTTTCTTAGTGTGAGGGTAGACCCCTTGGGGTGCAAGCTGAACTGGTGGCAAGATATTAATTCTATTCCCCTTGAATATTTTTTTGGTATATAACTACCAAGAGTGATAGCTTCCCAACCAGGTGTGATTCGCCCCCCCCCCCCCCCCCCCCCCCTCTGTTAGTACAAACCCTTCACCTTTATGTGATGGTAGGAACCATACTTATCTGTCTTCACTGTTGTTTGGTGGTGTGTTCATTTGTTCGGTTTCTGGTTCCTTGTCTGTAGGGATGGTGTGTTGGGGGGTGGCGCATTTTCCATGGGGCCCGCTCTGGGCCCTGGCCTAAAAGGCTTACGGGATTGGCATGCAGGCCCCGAGCTTTCACCAGTACCATGACGTTGACGCCCCTGGTGGACACGTAGAGGTACTGCTGTCTGGTTTGGTGTGGTGCTCATTCCAGACCCTGCCCTCTTGAGCCGAATATTTTGGGCACTTCGTCCAGTTTATTATGCTTGGTTTGGTAACTTGCCAGATAGCAGGATCTGTGGTTGTGAGGTCAGCGTTCTCACAGTCCTGTGAATTTTATAGGTTGAGGGCAGGTTTGTGACTTCCCTTGAGAAGTTGCGGAGCATACTGTGAACAGTAGGGTCAGGTGTTTTGCCATACTACCCTGCCCTTCTGGAATGAGCATGCGAACATGATAGCCGACGTCAGGGTATCAAATGCAATTTAAGATATTTGGGTTTTTAAATGCTATGCTCAATGTACCCCCCAATAATCGTGGGCACTTTGAGTAAATGCAATTTAGGGGAGGCGTGATGAATCCAACGCCTCATGGCTACATGTCTTGGAGAGGTTTTTTGGAAAAACAGGTAGTAGGCTGGCCGTCAGTGAGACTGAAAGGCCATCTCGCTCGTGGTGAAGCCACATAGCGGCCACACCCAGCAGCTCTTCCTGATCCTGTACCTCAAGCATACTCCCGATGTTGTTCAGCCAGTGACCCCTCTTCTTGACCAGCCCAGCTCTGGTCGCCATCAATCCCTCGACAAGGGAGATGACCAGTGCTGTAGCACTGGAGCGGGAGTGTTATGCTCCCTTGGCGAGCTTGCCCCTGCTCCTGGGGCAATTCTCGCTGGAGTTTTATACTCCATGACCTTACTCAAGGCTTGGAGAGCAGACACTTGCTGGTTCCATCTTCTGTGTCTGTCTCCAGCCTGAGATTTGCTTGCTGACTTGCTCTGGAGGCTGCCTGCCGTTTTCGGCCGGTATCTGCGGTTCTCGGGCGGCGTGTCTCCTTGTCGGGAGTATGCAGGGATACCGGCCAGTTTTGAATTTCCCTCCAGTCCGCTGCTGTTGGTCAGACAGCTGTTAGCGGACTGGGCATTGGCGCAGTACCCTGCTGTGGACCGCAGCATGTGCGGTCCCGGTGCCGCCTCTCCCCCCTCCACTGACGGAACGCTCCTTCCCTGGAGTCGAACGGGGGCCGCTTCCCTCTGCTGCTTTGCTCCCCCTGGAGCAACAAACGAGAGCAAAGTCGCGATTTTAAACTGAAGGTAAGTACTTACCTAACGGCCTTCAGGCTTGTAGCGGGAGCGCCTGTACTCCCGCTCGTCACTGTTGCACTGCCTGAACACAATGACACGCATGCGTGCTGGACCGGTTCTTCACGTAGTCACTCACTTGACTCCGAAGTAAAATTACCCGTTTTCTCTCGCTCCTTTCTTGAAAAGTGGGATAACGTTAGCTACCCTCCAATCCACAGGAACTGATCCTGAATCTATAGAACATTGGAAAATGATCACCAATGCGTCCACGATTTCTAGAGGCACCTCCTTGAGTACCCTGGGATGCAGACCATCAGGCCCTGGGAATTGATCAGTCTTCAGTCCCATCAGTCTACCCAATACTATTTCTCGCCTAATGCAGATGTCTTTCAGTTCCTCTGTCTCCCTAGATCCCCTGTCCTCTAATACATCTGGGAGATTGTTTGTGTCATCCTTAGTGAAGACAGAACCAAATACCTGTTCAACTCTTCTGCCATTTCCTTGTTCCCATAATAATTTCACCTGTTTCTGCCTTCATTTGTCTTTACTAATCTTTTTCTCTTAACATTAAGCTTTTACTATCCTTCTTTATATTCTTGGCCAGTTTACCCTCGTACTTCATCTTTTCACCCCGTATTGCCCTTTTTGATACCTTCTGTTGTCCTTTGAAAGGTTCCCAATCCTCTGGCTTCATGCTACTCGTTGCAATGCAATACACCTTTTATTTTAGTTTTATTCAAGAGTCAAGTCAAGAGTGTTTTATTGTCATATGTCCCAGATGGGACAATGAAATTCTTATTTGCTGCAGCACAATAGAATATGTGAATATGTAAACATAGTACATAACGGGGGAAGAGAAAAAAAAAGAAAATGTTCAATAAATAAGTGCATCCCTAACTTCCCTTGTCAGCCACGGTTGCCTCTTACTCCCCTTAGAGTCTTACTTCCTCTTTGGAATGAAATGATGCTGCATCTTCTGGATTATGCCCAGAAATTCCTGACATTGCTCTTCCACCATCATTCCTGCTAGGATCCTTTTCCAGTCGACCTTGGCCAGTTCCTCTCTCATGCTTTCATAATCCCCTTTGTTCAACTGCAACACTGACACTTCTGATTTAACCATCTCCCTCTCAAATTGCAGATTAAAACCTATCATATTAAGGTCACTACCTCCTTTACCTTGAGTTCCCTTATTAAATCTGGTTCATTAGACGACACTAAATTCAGAATTGCCTTCTCTCTGTTCGGCTCCAGTACAAGCTGCTCTTAGAATCCATCTCGGAGGCACTCTACAAACTCCCTTTTTTGGGCCCAGAACCTACCTGATTTTCCCAGTCTACCTGCATATTGAAATCTCCCATAACTACAGTGGCATTACCTTCGTTACTTGCCAATTTTAACTCCTGCTGCATCTTGCACCCTATATCCAGGCTACTGTTTGGGGGCCTGGAGATAACTCCCATTAGTGTCTTCATACCTTTACAATTCCTCAATTCTATCCACAGTGACTCTACATAGTCCCTATGTCACCCCTCGCAAGGGACTGAATTTCATCCCTCACCAACAGAGCTACCCCACCTCCTCTGCCCACCTGCCTGTCCTTTCTATATGACATATAACCCTTAATATTCAGTTTCCAGTCCCAATCCTCCTGCAGCCATGTCTCTGTAATCCCCACAATGTCATATCTACCAATCTCTAACTGAGCCTCAAGCTCATTCACTTTTACTTCTTATACTTCGCACATTCATATATAATCCTTTTAATCCATTACTCACATTTCACATCAATTCCTATTTCACTTGGCCATACTCTCCGATCCCTTCGTGAGCTTTCTGCCCTGTCAATTCTGGTGTCTTTCTTAACTTTTCCTATTCTCTAACTTTAACTTGTTGCTGGAACTGGTACTGCAAGCAACTTGATCCTTCAATCGGGAGAGATATATTTCTGTCTTCCTGTGAATAAGATTGATACGATAAAATACCATACAGCAAAACTTTATTCATCCCCCGAGGGAAATTGGTCTGCCGGCATGCATAAACACACAAGTACACAAAAACTTGAAATTAAAAGTGAAAACAAAAAGAAAAAGAAAAAGTCCAGCGACTGTTGGCTGGCTGCCGTGTGCACAGCACCGTCACTGGAACAAATGAACAGACACAGGCCTATCCCCCGGGAAGAGCATTCCCCCCCTCCCCATTGTTCTTCACGGCAGTCCCCCCAGGCTGGGTCACCATTATCCCCCCCCCCCCCACGCTCATCGACCGCTGATCGCAGGTCGACCGCGAGGCCCTACCGCTTCCAAGGCCACCACTGCCGCTGAGGCTCTCATTGCCGCCGAGGCCCCACTACCGCCGAGGCTCCCATCACCACCGCCGTTGAGGCTCCTTCGACCCAGGCAGGCCTTGCCAACTGGTTTCACAGTAGACCCATGGGAGGCCTGTGCGGTGAGTCGGGTCTACCGGGTCACGTTCCGGTGGTTGTTCGGCGGGTGGGACTCATAACCATGGTTGAAGTGATTCAATTCAATTCAATTCAATTCAATTCAATTCAATTCAATTTATTGTCATTTGGGCCCCTTGAGGTCCAAACGAAATGTCGTTTCTGCAGCCATACATCACAAACAAATAGACCCAAGACACAACATAATTTACATAAACATCCATCACATTGCTGTGATGGAAGGCCAAAAAAACGTATCTCTCCACTGCACTCTCCCCCCCCGATGTCAGAGTCAAAGTCAAAGCCCCCGGCGGGCGATGGCGATTGTCCCGCGGCCATTAAAGCCACGCCGGGTGATGCAAGGTCGCGCACCGGGTCTTGGTGTTAGAGCCCCCGGCCATTCCAAGCCGCGCGGGGCGATAGTGTAAGGCCCCGCTCCAGGAGCTCTTCAACCCCGCAACTCGGGCGGGAGAAGTCGCCGTTGCGGAAGCCCCGAAAAGCGGTCTCCCTCCAGGGACCCGCGGGCTCCCGGTGTCACTGTCCGCCAAACCCGCAGTTGCAGCCACCGAATCTCCGGAGGTCGGGCCGCAGCAGCGTCCACCACAGCTCCACCCGCTCTGGACTCGGCCAGCTCCGCGACGGTGAGGTGAGTAGTCGGCACCCCAGCCCCCGGTCTTCCTGTTGGAGGCCGCTCCTTGTTGCAGCCCCAACGACAACGGAGAACCGACAAAGAAAAGGTCGGGTCTCCCGTGCAGGGAGAGATTTAAAAGTTACCCCCTCCCCCCCACACCACCCCCACCCCCCCACACACATACCCCAACAAAAAATAACAAAAACTACATAAAAACATAGACATAAAATAATTAAAACGCAGACGGACTGCAGAGGCCGCTGCTGACGAAAGTCGCGCCGCCCACCGATGAGTGGTAAGTGGTAACTACGTATATGTGAGGGAGAAAGTATGAGGAGTGGCACAGCTAATAGAACTGCTACCTCTCTACTCTAGCAACAGGGTTCAATCCTGGCATGCTGCAGTCTGTGTGGAGTTTGCATGCTATCCTTGTGACTGCATGGTTTTCCATGAGTTTTCTGGTTTCCACTCACATTCCAGAGACAGGCATGCTGATATTTTTAAGGGCCAATGTAAATTGTCCCTGAGTATGAAGGTGCGTGGTAGAATCTGGGGAGAGTTGATGGGAATTAATCGAGAAAAACAAACAAAAAAATTGATTAATGCAAATAGGTGCTTGAAAGGCAGCTAGGTGGGCCACAGGGCAGGTTTCCATGCTGTATGGCTGTGATTACATGTGTTGAGTGCTTGGGAGTAGTGGTAATTCTGTATGGAGCAGCTAGAATTTGTAGATAGACACAAAATGCTGGAATTACACAGCAAGAGCCATCTTCTCGATCCGAAACATCACCTATTTCCTTTCTCCAGAGATGCTCCCGTTGAGTTACTCCAACATTTTGTGTCTATCTTCGGTGTAATCCAGCATCTGCAGTTTCTTCCTACACAACTGGAATGTGTAGCTGTCTCTGCTGACCTTGACTAGATAAGAGAGGCCACAGTAAGTAATTTCCCTGGTAAAATTATTTTGATGCAGCCTCACTGTGGCCATTGTAATACCTCATTGCTATCTGTTTGATTAATTCACTCACCATGATACTGATCACGTACTGGTTCAGGCCATGTTACATTATACTGAAAAAATATCCATTATACCTATCTCGAATGCATATCTTATCTTCTCAACAATATGAATGTTACAGATACCTGTACAATATTCCAATATTCTAATGACCGCTTGAGTCTTCTCTTCTTGCGAATGGCGTGCACAGCCTAAAGTTGTAGATCAAGTGGCATGAAAAACATTACATCTGTTTGTATGTGCACGTCGAGTTGATTGCATTAGTCGAAACAGGGTGGACCATGTGAAGGTTGCAATCTCCCACCCCACCACTTGAGTGAGACTCTGGAATTCTCCAGAAGCTTCGAGTTACTAGGAGTAAATATCACCAGCAACTTGTCCTGGACTAGGCGTATCGAAGCAATGACCAGGAAAGCAAACCAACATCTCTACTTCCAGAGAGTTGGCCCCAACAACTCTTACCAACTTCTACAGATGTGGCGTAGAATGCGATTTATCAGGATGCATCACAGCATGGTTTAGCACAGCTCCATCCAAGATGATAAGAAATTGCAGAGAATTATGGATGCACCCAGATCATCACAGAAACCAACCTCCCTTCCATTGACTCCATCTACACTTCACGTTGCCTCTGCAAAGCCACCAACATAACCAGGAACGAGCCTCACCCCGGTCACTCCCCCTTCTCCCCTCTCGCATCGGGCAAAATGTACAGAAGTGTGTAAACGCATACCTCCAGATTCAGAGGCAGTTTCTTCCCAGTTGTTATCAGGCATCTAAACCATCCTACCAAAAACTAGAGAGAGGTCGTGATCTACTATCTACCTCATTGAAGACCCTCGGACTATCTTAAATCAGACTTTACTGGATTTTATCTTGCACTAAATGCTATTGCCTTTATAAGGGGTCTGTACATTGTGGACGGCTCGATTGTAATCATGTATAGTCTTACAATGACTGGTTAACCCACAACAAAAAGCTTTTCACTGTTCGTTGGGACACGTGACATTAAAAAAACAAACTATCCTAACTAAACTATGTTACAAGAAGACCTGAAACATACAGCACTGTTGACAGCCAAGCAATTGGGTTTGGAACAATTTTAAAGAAACAGCTTGACTGGCTTGCAGCATTGCTGGTTCCACTTGATATAAAACAAGTCTATTTAGTCCTAATTCAAACAACTGGCACAGCTCAAACCTCAACATCCAAAAAAAAGTGAAGGCTTCAGACCAAACAGCTGCTAAATATGTCCAGAATTATTATTGGGCGTTTGCAACAAAATATAAAGCTTTCTGAAAAAAAATTGTGAGCTTCACAGAAGTTGAACAAGGCCTTCATGCTGAAACCAAGGCTGGTATCATTTGCTGGGCACGCAGCAGCAAGTCGAAAGGATGCAACATTACGTGTAAAGGATGCCTGTGGATTTGTGTTTTCATCATCCCTCACAAAATAAATAAAGTATAGTTTTAGATCCAATGAAGAGCTTTACAAGATTGTCAGACAAAATAGTGAAACTGAGGATTGGAAGCAGTTTAGATTTCACCAAGAAGGATAAAAAGGTGAAGCACAAATAAAGAGTGCATGAGAGTAAACTTGCTGGGTACATTAAAGTGGACGGTGAAAGTTTCTACACATAATAAAAAGGAAAAAAATAGAAAAGTCCAGTACCCGTCTCTGCAGTTAGAAACAGGAGAATACATTATGGGGAACAGATAATTGGCAGAGCATATGAACAAATACTTTGCTTTTGTATTCAGTGAATAGTCATCAAGACATATTTATATACAGCACAGAAACAGAACATTTGGCCCAACTTGTCTGTGCCTAAGCAAGTTGCCAAACTCAGCGAGTATCAGTTGCAGGCACCTGAACCATATCCTTCCAAGCCTCTCCCCACATCCCTCCACAGATGATGCCTGACCCACAGAGGTGCTCCTGCATTTTGTTTCTTGCCCAAGATTTTGAGATCTGCTGATCCTTGTGTCTCCACTTTCGAAAGCGCATACCTCCCCAGGTAACTTTAAAATGGCAAAATAGTTCCCACTCCACCATTTACTTTGGAGTGGTAAAAGAGAATACAAGTAACTTTCTAGAGATTTTAAGAAACTAAGAATTGAATGCAAATGAAGACGTAAACAAAATTAATATTAATAAGAAAATAATGTTGGAGAAATTCATGGCACTGAAAGATGCAATGGCAAAGTCAGCATGGAGATCATATTGTCAACAAAACGACATGTACAAAGGGTGGCACAGTGACGCAGCAGTAACCCAGGTTCGACCCTGACTACTGTTGCTGCATGTATGGGGTTTGTACGTTCTCCCTGGGACCAGGTGGTTTTGGCCGGGTCCTCTTTCCTCCCACACTCCAAAGACATACAGGTTCATTGGCTTTGGTAAAAAAAATTGTAAATTATCCCTCATGTGTAGCATATGTCCAGTGTACAGGTGCTCGCAGGTACACGCGGTCTCAGTGGGCTGAAGGGCCTGTTTCTGCACTGTATCTCCAAAGTAAAGTAAACTACATTTCTAAGGACATTATTGCTATTGAGGGTGTGCAGGGTAGGTTCACCAGGTTAATTCCCGTGATGGCGCGACTGACATATGATTCAAGAATGGGTCGACTGGGCTTGTATCCACTAGAATTTAGAAGTATGAGAGGTGATCTTATAGAAACATATACAGTGGCTTGCAAAAGTATTCATACCCCTTGAACTTTTCCACATTTTGTCACGTTACAACCACAAACGTAAATGTATTTTATTGGGATTTTATGTGATAGACCAACACAAAGTGGCGCATAATTGTGAAGTGGAAGGAAAATGATACATGCTTTTCAAATTTTTTTACAAATAAAAAACTGAAAAGTGTGGCATGCAAAAGTATTCAGCCCCCTTACTCTGATACCCCTAAATAAAATCCAGTGCAACCAATTGCCTTCAGAAGTCACCTAATTAGTAAATAGAGTCCACTTGTGTGTAATCTAATCTCAGTATAAATACAGCTGTTCTGTGAAGGCCTCAGAGGTTTGTTAGAGAACATTAGTGAACAAACAGCATCATGAAGCCCAAGGAACACACCAGACAGGTCAGGGATAAAGTTGTGGAGAAGTTTAAAGCAGGGTTAGGTTATAAAAAAATATCCCAAGCTTTGAACATCTCACCGAGCACTGTTCAATCCATCATCCGAAAATGGAAAGAGTATGGCACAACTGCAAACCTACCAAGACATGGCCGTCCACCTAAACTGACAGGCCGAGCAAGGAGAGCATTGATCAAAGAAGTAGCCAAGAGGCCCATGGTAACTCTGGAGGAGCTGCAGAGATCCACAGCTCAGGTGGGAGAATCTGTCCACAGGACAACTATTAGTCGTGCACTCCACAAATCGGGCCTTTATGGAAGAGTGGCAAGAAGAAAGCCATTGTTGAAAAAAAGCCATAAGAAGTCCCGTTTGAAGTTTGCCACAAGCCATGTGGGGGACACAGCAAACATGTGGAGGAAGGTGCTCTGGTCAGATGAGACCAAAATTTGGCCTAAATGCAAAACGCTATGTGTGGCGGAAAACTAACACTGCACATCACCCTGAACACACCATCCCCACTGTGAAACATGGTGGTGGCAGCATCATGCTGTGGGGATGCTTTTCTTCAGCAGGGACAGGGAAGCTGGTCAGAGTTGATGGGAAGATGGATGGAGCCAAATACAGGGCAATCTTGGAAGAAAAGAGTTGATGGGAAGATGGATGGAGCCAAATACAGGGCAATCTTGGAAGAAAACCTGTTAGAGTCTGCAAAAGACTTGAGACTGGGACGGAGGTTAACCTTCCAGCAGGACAACGACCCTAAACATACAGCCAGAGCTACAATGGAATGGCTTAGATCAAAGCATATTCATGTGTTAGAATGGCCCAGTCAAAGTCCAGACCTAAATCTAATTGAGAATCTCTGGCAAGACTTGAAAATTGCTGTTCACAGACGCTCTCCATCCAATCTGACTGAGCTTGAGCTATTTTGCAAAGAAGAATGGGCAAAAATATCAGTCTCTAGATGTGCAAAGCTGGTAGAGACATACCCCAAAAGACTTGCAGCTGTAATTGCAGCGAAAGGTGGTTCTACAAAGTATTGACTCAGGGGGGTTGAATACTTTTGCACGCCACACTTTTCAGTTTATTATTTGTAAAATAATTTGAAAACCATGTATCATTTTCCTTCCACTTCACAATTATGCACCACTTTGTGTTGGTCTATCACATAAAATCCCAATAAAATACATTTACGTTTGTGGTTGTAACGTGACAAAATGTGGAAAAGTTCAAGGGGTATGAATACTTTTGCAAGCCGCTGTAACATTCTTAAAAGATTGGACAGGCTAGATGCAGGAAAAATGTTCCCGATGTTGGGGGAGTCCAGAACCAGGGGTCACAGTTTTAATATAAGGGGTAGACAATTTAGGACTGAGATGAGGAAAAACTACTTCACACAGAGAGTGGTGAATCTCTAGAATTCTCTGCTACAGATGGTTTCAAGAGAGAGTTAGATCTAGCTCTTCGGGCTAAAGGAATCAAGGGATATGGGGAGAAAGCAGGAAAGGGGTACTGATTTTAAATGATCAGCCATGATCATATTGAATGCCGGTGCTGGCTCGAAGGGCCGAATGGCCTACTCCTGCACCTATTTTTCTATGTTTCTGTTTACCAACTGTAGTTCTTTAAATTTTCATATGACAGACTGCCTGGGTTGGCAGGAAAGAGATAATAGGAGAGACAAGATTTGGATTCAGAGCTTGGAAGAATACAAAGGGATCCAGTTTTTGAGGAGTTTGAGTTTTGATAGATGTATTAATGAATTGCAGACCATAAGATCATGAGATAGGAGTAGAATTAAGCCATTCAGCCCATCAAGTCAACTCCACCATTCAATATGGCTGATCTATCACTCCCTCCTAATCCCATTCTCCTGCCTTCTCCCCATAACGTCTGACACCCATACTAATCAAGAATCCATATATCCACTGACTTTGCCTCCACAGCCTTCTGTGGCAAAGAATTCCAGAGATTCATCACCCTCTGACTAAAGAAATTCCTCCTCATCTTATTCCTAAAAGAACATCCTTAATTCTGAGGTTATGACCTCTGGTTCTAGACTCCCCCCTAGTGGAAACATCCTCGCCACATCCACTCCTTCCTAGCCTTTCTCTATTCTGTACATTTCAATTGGGTCCCAGATCATTCTTCTAAACTCCAGTGAGTGCAAGCCCAGTGCCGTCAAAAGCTCATCATATGCTACCTACTCATTCCTGAGATCATTCTTGTAAACCTCCTCTGGACCCTCTCCAGAGCCAGCACATTTTTCCTCAGATATGACGCCCACAATTGCTCACATTATTCCAAATGCGGCCTGACCAGCGCCTTATAGAGCCTCGGCATTACATCCCTGTTTTTGTATATAAGCCCTCTCAAAATTAATGCTCGCATTGCGTTTGCTTCCTTTACTACCGATTCAACTTGCAGATTAACATTCTGGGAATCCTGCACCAGCGCTCCCTTTACACCTCCGATTTCTGGATTCTCTACCCATTTAGAAAATAATCTACGCCTTTATTTCTGCAACAAAATGCATGACTCCACACTTTGCTACACTATATTCCATTTGCCACTTCTCTGCCCACTCTCCCAATCGGTCCTTCTGCAGAGTCCCTGCTTTCTCTACATTGCTTGCCCCTCCACCTATTTTTGTATCATCCATAAACTTGGCCACAATGCCTTCAATCCCCTCATCCAAATCATTAATATACAACGTGAAGCGCAACGCCCCCAGCACCGACCCTTATGCCCCTGTCCCGCTTAGGAATCCTGAACGGAAAGCTCTGGAGACTTTGCGCCCCGCCCAAGGTTTCCGTGCAGTTCCCGGAGGTTGCAGGTGGTTGCCGGAGGTTGCAGGTAGTGGAAGCAGGTAGGGAGACTGACAAAAACCTCCGAGAACCTCCGGGAACCGCACGGAATCCTTGGGTGGGGCGCAAAGTCTCCAGAGGTTTCCGTTCAGGTTTCCTAAGTGGGACAGGGGCATAACGGAACCTCGCTAGTCACCAGCAGCCAATCATAACCCCCCCCCCCCCCCTTTATTGCCACTCTTTGCCATCTGCCATCTAACCAACCTGCTATCCATGCTAGTATCTGCCCTTTGATACCATGGGCTCTTATCTTCCCTAGTAGCCACCCATGTGGCATCTTATCAAAGGCTTTCAGATGGTGGTTTATACCATAGAAAGACACAAAATGCTGGAGAAACACAATGGGTCAGGCAGCATCTCTAGAATACATGGATTGGTGACATTTCAGCTCGGGACCCTTCATCAAATATGATGGAGTAGGACATACTGGATACAGGAAGGATGTTTCTCTTGTCCAGGGTGTCTCCCACGAGGAGTGACATGTCATTTTAAAGGGCAAAGATTTTTGGACTGAGGTGACAAAAGTTATTTTCGCTCAAAGGATAAATTTGAGACCAAATCACCGAGCATAGTTAAGAACGGAAACTTTCTAAATGCAAAAGACATTAAGGAGAATGGCAAGGGAGCGGGAGTATGGCATTAAGATATTTGGTCAGCCATGATAGTATAGCAGGTTCAAAGGAGCGACTAGCCCACTCCAGCTTCTACTTTCTACATAATATTTGTTGACCTGCAAAAACAATTTGGAATTGTCTATAGGAGGGACGTGTATAACAAACACCCTAAGTAAAGTAGATTGCCCACACACAATTTCCTTATGTTATAACAAGTTTCATAATTGATTGAACACAGTAGGAAAGGGAGATCTCATCAGAATTTAATATTGAGATCAGCGTGAAGCAACGCTGTGTACTATCACCCCAAGCTTTGGCAGCTTATTTTCTTCTTCTCCAATACAGCCGATGGAAGTAATCAAACAGGAATATTTATTGGAAAAAGTATGTTTAATATCAGTCCAGACGCAAAAGTCACATTATTTATATTGCTGTTCGTGATCTGTACTTGATGCTGCGCATAAGATGAAACAATTCTCTGTTGCTGCATTAAATTAAGCTGAGTTCTCAGAATGAGCAGGTTGTCTATCACAAAGCATAGTTGTTTTTCTGAAAAATGATGTGCACAGTAAGGTAATTAAGCACCTCAGCGGGGCAGCATCTCTGGAGAGAAGGAATGTGGACCACCATGGTACTGAGGTTTTCAAGCAGTCCCGATACGGCCATCAAAAAGGCCAAGCTGGAGGATGAGACGGATGTTCGGCAGCTGTGGCGGAGACTGAATGCAATCACCTCCTACAAGGCGAAATCAGGAGGCAGCTCACATGTCAGTGAAACATCACTCCCTGACGAGCTCAATGCGTTTTACGCACGCTTTGATAGGGAGAACACTGATGTGCCTTCTCGAGCCCCCATTCGCTGTGATGGTATTTCAGTCACGGTCACAGAGGTCGACGTCAGAAAATCCTTCAGAGTGGTGAACCCTCGGAAAATGCCTGGTCCTGATGGTATACCCGGTCGTGTTCTAAAAACCTGTGCGGACCAACTGGCTGGAGTTTTTACGGACATTTTCAACCTCTCGCTTCTGAGGTCTGAGGTTCCCACCTGCTTTAAAAGGGCATCGATTATACCGGTGCCCAAGAAGAGTAAGGTGACGTGCCTCAATGACTATCGACCAGTGGCACTAATGTCGGTGGTAATGAAGTGCTTTGAGAGGTTGATCATGGCGCAAATCAACTCATACCTCGACAAAAACCTGGACCCACTGCAGTTCGCTTACTGCCACAACAGATCAATGGTGGTTGCGATCTCGCTGGCTCCACTCCGCTCTGGACCACTTGGACAACAAAAACTCATATGTCAGGCTGTTATTCATTGACTACAGCTCGGCATTTAACACAATCATCCCCTCCAAACTGGTTACCAAACTCTGAGAACTGGGTCTCTGCACATCCCTCTGCAATTGGATCCTCGACTTCCTTAGTCACAGACCACAGTCTATTCGTATTGGTGGAAATGTGTCAGACTCGATAACAATCAGCACGGGAGCACCTCAAGGCTGCGTGCTCAGCCCCCTGCTATACTCACTCTATACTCATGACTGCGTAGCCGGTCATAGTGCGAAC
Organism: Amblyraja radiata; assembly: GCF_010909765.2. NCBI lineage: Eukaryota > Metazoa > Chordata > Chondrichthyes > Rajiformes > Rajidae > Amblyraja > Amblyraja radiata. The sequence goes on from NC_045956.1 coordinate 131,524,744, forward strand.
TCCATCATCAAGTTCACTAACGATACCACTGTTGTGGGACGTATCACTGATGGGGATGAGTCAGAGTATAGAAGAGAGATCGACTGTTTGACCAAATGGTGCCAGCTGTCAACACCAGCAAAACCAAGGAACTGATTGTGGACTTTGGAAGGGGTAGGATGGGGACCCATAATCCCGTTTATATCAACGGGTCGTTGGTGGAGAGGTTCAAGAGCTTCAAATTCCTGGCGTGCATATCTCTGAAGATCTCTCCTGGTCCGAGAACACTGATGCAATTATAAAGAAAGCACATTAGCGCCTCTCCTTCCTGAGAAGTTTACGGAGAGTCGGTATGTCAAGGAGGACTCTCTCGAACTTCTACAGGTGCACAGCATGCTGACCAGTTGCATCGGTGGCTTGGTTCGGCAACTTGAGTGCCCAGGAGCGGAAAAGACAGCAAAAAGTTGTAAACACGGCCCAGTCCATCATCGGCTCTGACCTCCCTACCATTGTGGGGATCTATCGCAGTCGCTGCCTCAAAAAGGCTGCCAGCATCATCAAAGATCGACACCATCCTGGCCACTCACTCATCTCCCCGCTGCCTTCAGGTAGAAGGTACAGGAGCCTGAAATCTGCAACATCCAGGTTCAGAAATAGCTGCTTCCCCACAGCCATCAGGCTATTAAACTCAACTCAAACAAAACTCTGAACATTAATAGCCCATTGCACTTTATCTGCTTATTTATGTGTGAATATATATATTTTCAATGGTATATGGTCACATTGATCTGTTCTGTATTTATTTATGCCTACTATATTCTGTTGTGCTGAAGCAAAGCAAGAATTTCATTGTCCTATCTGGGACACATGACAATAAACTCTCTTGAATCTTGAATCTTGGGAGATGTTTCGGGTCGAGACGCTTCTTCGGACTGGTTGGGGATAAGGGAAGCGAGAGATATAGACCGCGATGTGGAGAGATAAAGAACAATGAATTAAAGATATGCAAAAAAGTAACAATGATAAAGGAAACAGGCTGTTTGCAGGGTGAAAATGAGAAGATAGTGTGACTTGGGTGGGGGAGGGGATAGAGAGAGAGGGAATGCAGGGTCTACCTGAAGTGAGAGCCAACAATACACATACCGCTGAGCTGTAAGCTGCCCAAGCGTAATATGAGATGCTGTTACTCCAATTTGCGTTTACCCTCACTCTAACAATGGAGGAGACCTAGGTCATAAAGGACTGTGAAGGAATGGGAAGGAGAATTAAAGTGTCCAGCAACCCGGACATTAGCTTGGTTCACGCGGGCTGAGTGAAGGTGTTCTGTGAAACGATTGCTCATTTTGCGTTTGGTCTTGCTGATGTATAAGAGTCCACATCTTGAACAACAGATACAGTAGATGAGGTTGGAGGAGGTGCAAGTGTACCTCTGCCTAACGTGAAAGGTTATCGGGGTCTCTGGACAGAGTCGAGGGAGGAGGTATAGCGACAGGTGTTGCTACTTCTGCGGTTGCAGGGGAAGGTACCAGGGAAGGGGGTGGTTTGGATGGGAAGGGATGAGTTAACCAGGGAGTTGCGGAAGGAATGGTCTCTGCGGAAGGCGAAAGGGGTGGAGATGGGTAAATGTGGCTCGTGGTGGGATCCCGTTTGAGGTGGGCTAAATTTCGGAGGATTATATGTTGTATGTGACTGCTGATGGGGTGGAATGTAAGGACTAGGGGGACTCTGTCTCTGTTGTGACTAGGGGGAGGGGGAGCAAAGGCGGAGCTGTGGGGTACCGATGAGACACGAGTGAGGGTCTCATCTATTATGGGAAAGGGGAACCCCCGTTCCCTAAAGAATGAGGACATCTCGGATGTTCTAGTATGGAACACCTTATCTTGGGTGCAGATGCGGTGTCGACGGAGGAATTGGAAGTAGGGGATAGAGTATTTGCAGGAAGCAGGGTGGGAAGAAGTGTAGTCAAGATAATTGTGGGAGTCAGTGGGTTTGTAATAGACGTAAGTCAATAGTCTATTTCTTGTGATGGAGACTGAGATCAAGAAAGGGGAGGGAGGTGTTGGAGATGGTCCAAGTAAATTTGAGTGCAGGATGAAAATTGGTGGTGAAGTCCATGAAGGTAGCACCGATGCAGTCATCAATGTAACGGGGATAGAGTTCAGGGATAGGGCCAGTGTGCGCCTGGAACAGGGATTGTTCAACGTACCCTAGAAAGAGGCAGGCATAGCTGGGGCCCATACGGGTGCCCATAGCTACTCCTTGGACTTGGAGGAAGTGGGAGGAGTCAAAGGATAAGTTGTTGTGGGTGAGGACGAGCGCTACGTGTAGTAGAGTGTTAATAGAGGGAAAGTGGATGGTTCTGCGGTTGAGGAAGAAACAGGGTTTTAAGGCCTTCCTGTTTTTTAATCAAAACTATTTATTCAAATGTTAAAATAATATATATAGAACAGTAAAAAACAAAACCACCACCATAATACACGACAAATATTTATAACACACGATAAGCTATTATACACTCCTTGTCAAGGATGCATTCAACTCCTCGCAGTGCCCAGCGGTCCTGGAAATCCCCCAGGGTGCCCGTGGACAGGGCGTAATCCCTCTCTAACACCATCGGGCGCGGACGTAACCCCGGAAAAGGGGCTGGCAGCTGGCTCAGGCAGAGCCCTCTTCCGCCTGACGTCTTGGCACGCGGATGGCCAGCTTGTCCAGGCCCAGGAACAACCCAACCCGGACATCCTCAGCCCTACCATCTCCTGGTAACCAGCTTTTTTTTCCTTTTTTTTTAATCAAAAGATCTATTCAATTATTAAAAATAATATTTACAATACAATAAAACAAAACAGAAACCACCACCATAATACAAGACAAATATACTAAATAAACTACTGTACAACTATGTTACAATCCTTGTCAAGGATGCATTCAACCCCCTGCAGTGCCTAGCGGTCCCGGAAATCCCCCAGGGTGCTCATGGATAGCGCGTAATCCCTCTCTAACACCACCCGGGCACGGACATAACGCCGGAAAAGGGGCAGGCAGCTTCCGCCTGACGTCATGTCTCGTGGATGGCCAGTTTGGCCAGGCCCAGGAGCAACCCAAACAGGGCATCCTCGGCCCTACCCTCTCCTGGTAACCAGCTTTTTTTTTTTTTTTTTTTAAATCAAAAATATTTATTCAAATATTAAAATAGTATTGACACTACAATAAAACAAAACACCACCATAATACAAGACGAACAAATATGCTCAGCAACTGCTAAACAATTATATTGCAATCCTTGTCAAGGATACATTCAACCCCCCTCGGTGCCCAGCGGTCCCGGAACTCCCTCAGGGTGCCCGTAGACAGGGCGTATTCCCTTTCCATCCGCACCCGGGCACGGACGTATCCCCGGAAAAGGGGCAGGCAGCTGGCTCGGGTAGAGCCCTCCACCGTCTGGCGCCGTGACTCGCGGATGGCCAGCTTGGCCAGGCCCAGGAGCAACCCAACCAGGACATCTTCAGCCCTACCCTCTCCCCTACGCACAGGGTGTCCAAAGATGAGGATGGTGGGTGAAAAATGCAGCCAGAAGGCAAGGAGCAGCCCCTTTAGATATTCAAACAGTGGCTGCAGCCTCACGCACTCCATGTACACGTGGTACACAGACTCTTCCAGCCCGCAAAAGTGGCAGGCGGCTGGCGAGTCTGTGAACCGCGAGAGAAACAGGTTGCAGGGAACACCTCGGTGCAATACCCTCCACCCCAGGTCCCCAATGTAGAGGGGGAGAATCCCTGCGTAGAGGGACCCCCACCGGGGGCCCCCCTCGCGACCGGAAGGGAACACCGACCGCCACTTGGTGTCCGGACGGTCCTGGTAACCAGCTTAGGGGGGATGATGGTATTGAACGCTGAACTGTAGTCTGGACACAACAGCCTGACATAAGTGTTTTTATGTCCAAGTGGTCCAGTGCGGAGTGGAGAGTGAGTGAGATCGTATCCTCCGTTGACCTGTTGTGACAGTAGGCGAACTGTAATGGGTCGAGGTTCTTGTTGAGGTAGATGTTGATATGTAGAAACATAGAAACATAGAAATTAGGTGCAGGAGTAGGCCATTCGGCCCTTCGAGCCTGCACCGCCATTCAATATGATCATGGCTGATCATCCAACTCAGTATCCCGTACCTGCCTTCTCTCCATACCCTCTGATCCCCTTAGCCACAAGGGCCACATCTAACTCCCTCTTAAATATAGCCAATGAACTGGCCTCAACTACCCTCTGTGGCAGAGAGTTCCAGAGATTCACCACTCTCTGTGTGAAAAAAGTTTTCTCATCTCGGTTTTAAAGGATTTCCCCCTTATCCTTAAGCTGTGACCCCTTGTCCTGGACTTCTCCAACATCGGGAACAATCTTCCTGCATCTTGCCTGTCCAACCCCTTAAGAATTTTGTAAGTTTCTATAAGATCCCCTCTCAATCTCCTAAATTCTAGAGAGTATAAACCAAGTCTATCCAGTCTTTCTTCATAAGACAGTCCTGACATCCCAGGAATCAGTCTGGTGAACCTTCTCTGCACTCCCTCTATGGCAATAATGTCCTTCCTCAGATTTGGAGACCAAAACTGTACGCAATACACCAGGTGTGGTCTCACCAAGACCCTGTACAACTGCAGTAGAACCTCCCTACTCCTATACTCAAATCCTTTTGCAATGAAAGCTAACATACCATTCGCTTTCTTCACTGCCTGCTGCACCTGCATGCCCACTTTCAATGACTGGTGTACCATGACACCCAGGTCTCGCTGCATCTCCCCTTTTCCTAGTCGGCCACCATTTAGATAATAGTCTGCTTTCCTGTTTTTGCCACCAAAATGGATAACCTCACATTTATCCACATTATACTGCATCTGCCAAACATTTGCCCACTCACCCAGCCTATCCAAGTCACCTTGCAGTCTCCTAGCATCCTCCTCACAGCTAACACTGCCGCCAGCTTAGTGTCATCCGCAAACTTGGAGATATTGCCTTCAATTCCCTCATCCACATCATTAATATATATTGTAAATAGCTGGGGTCCCAGCACTGAGCCTTGCGGTACCCCACTAGTCACTGCCCGCCATTGTGAAAAGGACCCGTTTACTCCTACTCTTTGCTTCCTGTTTGCCAGGCAGTTCTCTATCCACATCAATACTGAACCCCCAATGCCGTGTGCTTTAAATTTGTATACTAATCTCTTATGTGGAACCTTGTCGAAAGCCTTCTGGTAGTCCAGATACACCACATCCACTGGTTCTCCCCTATCCACGCTACTAGTTACATCCTCGAAAAATTCTATAAGATTCGTCAGACATGGTTTACCTTTCGTAAATCCATGCTGACTTTGTCCAATGATTTCACCACTTTCCAAATGTGCTGCTATCCCATCTTTAATAACTGACTCTAGCAGTTTCCCCACTACCGATGTTAGACTAACTGGTCTGTAATTCCCCGTTTTCTCTCTCCCTCCCTTCTTAAAAAGTGGGGTTACGTTTGCTACCCGCCAATCTCCAGAATCTAAAGAGTTTTGAAAGATTATTACTAATGCATCCACTATTTCTGGAGCTACTTCCTTAAGTACTCTGGGATGCAGCCTATCTGGCCCTGGGGATTTATCGGCCTTTAATCCATTCAATTTACCCAACACCACTTCCCGACTAACCTGGATTTCACTCAATTCCTCCAACTCCTTTGACCCGCGGTCCCCTGCTATTTCTGGCAGATTATTTATGTCTTCCTTAGTGAAGACGGAAACAAAGTAGTTATTCAATTGGTCTGCCATATCCTTGTTCCCCATGATCAACTCACCTGTTTCTGACTGCAAGGGACCTACATTTGTTTTAACTAATCTCTTTCTTTTCACATCTATAAAAACTTTTGAAGTCAGTTTTTATGTTCCCTGCCAGTTTTCTTTCGTAATCTATTTTTCCTTTCCTAATTAAGCCCTTTGTCCTCCTCTGCTGGTCTCTGAATTTCTCCCAGTCCTCTGGTATGCTGCTTTTTCTGGCTAATTTGTACGCATCATCCTTCGCTTTGATACTATCCCTGATTTCCCTTGTTATCCACAGATGCACTACCTTCCCTGATTTATTCTTTTGCCAAACTGGGATGAACAATTTTTGTTGTTCATCCATGCAGTCTCTAAATGTCTTCCATTGCATATCCACCGTCAACCCTTTTAGAATTAATTGCCAGTCAATCTTGGCCAATTCACGTCTCATACCCTCAAAGTTACCTTTCTTTAAGTTCAGAACCATTGTTTCTGAATTAACAATGTCTCTCTCCATCCTAATGAAGAACTCAACCATATTATGGTCACTCTTGCCCAAGGGGACACGTACAACAAGACTGCAAACTAACCCTTCCTCATTACTCAATACCCAGTCTAAAATAACCTGCTCTCTCGTTGGTTCCTCTACATGTTGATTTAGATAACTATCCCGCATACATTCCAAGAAATCCTCTTCCTCAGCACCCCTGCCAATTTGATTCACCCAATCTATATGTAGATTGAAGTCACCCATTATAACTGTTTTGCCTTTGTCGCACGCATTTCTAATTTCCTGTTTGATACCATCTCCAACTTCACTACTACTGTTAGGTGGCCTGTACACAACACCCACCAGCGTTTTTTGCCCTTTAGTGTTTCGCAGCTCTACCCATACCGATTCCACATCCTCCAAACTAATGTTCTTCCTTTCCATTGCGTTAATCTCCTCTCTAACCAGCAACGCTACCCCACCTCCTTTTCCTTTCTCTCTATCCCTCCTGAATATTGAATATCCCTGGATGTTCAGCTCCCAGCCTTGGTCACCCTGGAGCCATGTCTCCGTGATCCCAACTATATCATAATCATTAATGGCTATCTGCACGTTCAACTCATCCACCCTATTACGAATACTCCTTGCATTGAGACACAAAGCCTTCAGGCTTGTTTTTACAACGCTCTTACCCCTTATACAATTATGTTGAAAAGTGGCCCTATTTGATTTTTGCCCTGGTTTTGTCTGCCTGCCACTTTTACTTTTCACCTTGCTACCTATTGCCTCTACCCTCATTTTACATCCCCCTGCCACATTAGTTTAAATCCTCCCCGACAGCACAAGCAAACACTCCCCCAAGGACATTGGTTCCATTCCAGCCCAGGTGCAGACCGTCCTGTTTGTACTGGTCCCACCTCCCCCAGAACTGGTTCCAATGCCTTAAAAATTTGAATCCCTCCCCCTTGCACCATTTTTCAAGCCACGTATTCATCTGCAATATCCTCCTATTTCTACTCTGACTGGCCCGAGGTACTGGTAGTAATCCAGAGATTATTACCTTTGAGGTCCTACTTTTAAGTTTATCTCCTAGCTCCCTAAATTCATCTTGTAGGACCTCATCCCTTTTTTTACCTATATCATTGGTGCCAATATGCACCACGACAACTGGCTGTTCACCCTCCCCCTCCTGAATGTTCTGCAGCAGTTCAGTGACATCCCTGACCCTTGCACCAGGGAGGCAACATACCATCCTGTAGTCTCGTTTGCGGCCGCAGAAACGCCTATCTATTCCCCTGACAATTGAATCCCCTATTACTATTGCCCTTCCACTCTTTCCCCCCCCCCCCCCTCCCTCATGTGCCGCAGGGCCACCCATGGTGCCATGAACTTGGCTGCTGCTGCATTCCCCTGATGAGCCATCTCCCTCAACAGTATCCAAAATGGGATACCTGTTTAGGAGGGAGATGACCGCAGGGGACTCCTGCACTACCTGCCTACTGCTTTGCTGGCTATTGGCCACCCGTTCCCTTTCTGTCCTCTTACCTTTTACCTGTGGTGTGACCAACTCGCTGTACATGCTATCCATGACTTTCTCAGCATCGTGGATGCTCCAGTATGAATCCGGCCGCAGCTCCAACCGTTCAATGCGGTCTGCCAGGAGCTGCAGCTGTACACACTTCCTGCACACGTAGTCACCAGGGACACCGACCATATCCCTGATCTCCCACATGTTGCAGGCTGAGCAAACCATGGGGCCAATCTCCACTGACATATCTTACTCCCAAATTAACTATATTAAATATTATAAAACACAAAACTTTATCCTTTAAACTTTACTAATAAATACTAATAAATACTGTACACTTAACTCCCAGAATCCTTAACCTGAAGGCAGAAATGTAAAAATTTAAACCCGGTCCTCTTCCACCAATCAGAGGCTTCCACCAGACTCCTTCTCTGGAACGTTGCCGATTTTGGTGTCAGGTCCCAGAGCCTCTGTGAAAGCAAGCCCCGCGATGTATTTTATACTTACAGCGCAGGTACTCCTCCCCTCGCACCAACGGCTCCCAGAGCCTCTGTGAAAGCAAGCCCCGCGATGTATTTCATACTTACAGCGCAGGTACTCCTCCCCTCGCACCAACGGCTCCCTGGGATCACGAGCGGGATATGTACCATAACCAACCTCTGAAAGCATTTCTTCACCACGGACGTTAGTGCCACTGGTCGATAGTCGTTGAGGCACGTTACATTACTCTTCTTGGGCACCGGTATTATTGATGCCCTGTTAAAGCAGGTGAGAACTTCAGACCACAATAATGTAAGGTTAAAAAGGTCTGCAAAAACTCCAGCCAGTTGGTCTGCACAGGTTTTGAGAACTCGACTGGGTACACCATCAGGTCCAAGTGCTTTCCGAGGGTTCACCCCCCTGAAGGATCTTCTGATGTCAGCCTCCGTGACTGTAATACCATCAGGGCATATGGGAGCTCGGGAAGGCACATCTGTGTTCTCCCTATCAATGTATGCGTAGAATGCATTGAGCTCATCAGGGAGTGATGCTTCTCTGTCGCTTAAGAGCCTGCTACACTTTAACAACCTAATTCACGACCTCCGCTGAGTTTGCCGTTGACACATACTCGTAGCATGGTCGTCACGAGGTCGTAGGAGGTCGTAGGTAGGTCGTAGCAGGCCGTGATGCTGGTCGTAGGTATTCGTGGCATCAATTAGGTCGGGGCGTTCTTCTAGCATGATGAAAAATGTTCACGAGTAAAAAAGGTCGTGAATTAGGTCGTGAAAGTGGGACAGGTCCTTTAAGCTGCCTCCTAGTTTTGCCTTGTAGGAGTTGGCATTCAAACCCCACCACAGTGGGCCGAAGGCCCTGCAAAGACTCTAGTGGCTTGGCATTGAGATAGAATTACATAGAAACATACAAAACAGAAAAAATTAGGTGCAGGAGTAGGCCATTCGGCCCTCCGAGCCAGCATCGCCATTCAATATGATCATGGCTGATCATCCAAAATCCGTACCCCATATCCCTTGATTCCATTAGCCCTAAGAGCAAAATCTAACTCTCTTGAAAACATCCAGTGAATTGGCCTCCACTGCCTTCTGTGGCAGAGAATAGCATGAAGAAAGGGGTAAATTCAGACTCGATTAACTAACTCTCAGGGTTAAAGGAATTGTTTCAGTGAACAGAAAGTCAAGACACTTATCAACAGATTTTTGTGCTTCCAATATCCACTTGAGGAATACATTTGTTTCCAACAACTAATGAAATCCACAGCCACTCAAAGGTATAATTTGAGATATTTTTTGCGGTAGCCAGGAGACGTGTACACAGTGCTTAAAAATATTCCCCAACATTCACATTTGCTTGAGATAGTGAGCCTGCCAGGTAGGGATTCAATTCAGCAAGCAAATATTAATTCTCAAAAGTGCTGCAGAATTCTGACAATCCATGCACGAATTCCGCTTACACTTACCCATTATTACTTCTTGTGCTGAGAGCCGCCAGTTAAATCTGCACTCGCAAATGGATCAATGACGTCTCCTACGAGACCTCACCTCAATCAGAGATTCTAAACTAGTAGACCGAACCGTTTACGAGGATGTTGTCAGGACTCGAGGGCCTCGGCTACAGGTGGAGGTTGGGGAGGTTAGGATTTTATTCCTTGGAGCGCAGTAGAATAAGGGGCGATCTTATAGTGGTGTACACAAGATCATGAGCGGGATAGATAGGGTAAATGTACAGTCTTTTATCCAGGGGAATCCAGAGGGCAAAGGTTTAAGGTGAGAGTGGAAAAATTTAATAGGAACCTGAATGGCCAGTGCTTTATTCCTTGTAGAGCAAGAGGATGAGGGGTGATCTTCTAGAAGTGTATAAGATCACAAAGGGATGATATAGGGTATAGCACAGTCTCGTGGCCAGAATAGGGAAATCAAAGACCAAAGGATATAGGTTTAATGTGAGGATATTGGTTAAGATAGGAACCTGAAGGGCATTTTATTTCCACACAGAGGGTGGTGGGTGTATTGATATATACATTGCGAGAGGGTTTACACGGTGGCTTAAGAACCTGAGGCTTGATGGGAAGAAGCATCTTGAATGTGCGGGTAATGAGTTATCGGGTTTGATCCACTTTCCTGATGGTAACACTGAGAAGAGAGTGTGGCCTTGGTGATGTGGGTCTCTGCTGATGATGGCTGTCATTTTGAGGCAGCACTTCCAAGAGATCCTTTTGATGGCAGAGAGGTCAGTGTCAGTGATGGACTGGGTAATGTCTACCACTTTATTCAGATGCTTCCTGGAATGATGGTGAGGTGTCAACATTTCTCAATTTATATAGATGACTTGAATGAAGATACCAAAGATATGGTTCTGAAGTTTGTTGATGAGATATAAATAGCAAGAAAATAAGTTTTGAAGAGGACATAAAGACGTAAAGAAAGAATTTAAATTGTTTATGTAACAACAAAGGTTTCACTTACGGTGCATAAAGGGGTGAAATGTGGAATTTCCAGTTTGATTGAATTGAATTGAATTGAATACCTTTATTGTCATTCAGACCTTACGGTCTGAACGAAATTTCGTGCCTGCAGTCATACATACAATCATACAATAAAAAACAACAATAAACACAAATTAACATCCACCACAGTGTATCCTCCAAGCACCTCCTCACTGTGGTGGAGGCAAAAATCTTAGGGTTACTGTCTCTTCCCTCCTCTTCTCCCTCTGCGCTGAGGTGATTCCCCACCGGGCGATGGCACAACAGTCCCGCGGCTCACCGAACCCCGCAAACGGGCCGGCTCAAACACCGCGGCCCGGGGGTGGTCGAAGCTGCCGCCCTCCAGTCCAGCGGATGCAGCCGCTGGCCCGCGGCCGAACCCCGGACTCAGGTCATAGCCGCCAGAACGCCGTCCCAGCCACCGGAGCACCGTTCCAGCCCCGGATCGCCCTCACGTGAGTGCCGCTCCTCCCTCGAGCTGGGCCACTCCGACGGGAGTGCCGTTCCACCCTCGGGCTGGGCTGCTCCGACGGGAGCGTCACAGCCCCTCACGAGAGAGTCTCAGCCCCTCGTCAGGCCGCCCTCACGAGAGCGAGCCCAGGGCGAGTCCTGACAGGCTCTGCCTCCGGAGCCTCGAGGTCGCCAGCTCCGCCATTAGGCCACAGCGCAGACGGGGGCAGAGAAGGGGGATACGACAAAAAGTCGTATTCCCCCGAAGGGAGAGACAGCAAGCCCTGTTTCAACCCCCCCCCCCCCCCAACCCCAACATAAACACAGCTTAAAAACCAAAAACGTAACTACACAAAACAAAAAAAAACAACACAAAAAAGTAAAAAATATAAAATAAACTAAAGGACACAGAGTGCTGGAGTAACTCAATGGGTCAGGCAGCATCTCTGGAGAGTATGGATGGGTGATGTTTTGGGTCGACCCTTCTTTAGACTAATATAATATAAACATTATTGACATTGGGAGAGACAGAGGACTGTGAGATGCAGAGGCAACTGATTACCCAAGTGCATAATTTGTGAGAGGCTTGAATGCAGTCACAGTATGTAATTAACACAAGCTAACAGGGCATTATTGCTTACTGCTAGGGGAATTCAATGCAAGAGTAGGGAGGTTATGCTTCAGTGAGGTTTTGTTTTGGTGACACTGCATCTGGAGTACTATGTGCAGTATTGTTCTCCTTATTTAAGGAAATATGTTCAAATGTTGGAAGCTTTTGAGAAGGTTAATTGGGCACAGATCTGGAATGGACAAGTTATCTTTAAAGGCTGGGTTGTATTTGCTAAAAATCCATCTGAAGCAGATACCTCTTCCCAGCAATGAATATTGGTGTATGTGTTCTTCCAACCTTCCCTTTCTGAAGTCAATGATTTGTTCCTTGGTCTAGTTGATAATGAACAGGATATTATTGTTGCGGCACCACTGACCCAGGGTAGCAGTCTGAAAGGTCTCGACCCGAAACATCACCCGTTCCTTCTCTCCAGAGATGCTGCCTGTCCCGCTGAATTACTCCAGCTTTTTGTGCTTATCTTTGGTTTAAACCAGCATCTGCAGTTCCTTCCTACAGGTTTAGTTTGGTGTTTATTTAGAGGTACAGCATGGAAACAGGCCTATCAGCCTACTGAGTCCGCACCAACCATAGATCACCTGTACACTAGTTCTATGTTCTACACACTAGGGACAATTTATAGAAGACAATTAAACTACAAACCCGCACATCTTTGGGATGTGGGAAGAAACCACAGCATCCGAAGAAACCTCACGTGGTCACAGGGAGAAGCTATAAATTCCGTACAGACAGCGTCCGTGGTCAGGATTGAACCCGGTTTTATGGTCCTGTAAGGCAGCAGCTCTACCGCTATGCCACCCTATCTCACTCCTGTATGCTGAAACATCACCCTTTGTGAGCAACAAACGCAATAATGCAGTTGGTGAATTTATAGATGACATTGGAGCTGTGCTTATCTACATAGTCATGGGTGTAAAAAGAATAGTGATGGGGACTAAGCATGCAGACTTGAGGTGCACTGTGCTGACAGCCAGTGAGGAGATGTTGTTACCGATCTGCACTGATTGAAGTCTGCTGGTGAGGAATTCAAGGATCCAATTGCAAAAGGATGAACTGAGGCCCATGTCTTATAGACAATAGGTGCAGGAATAGGCCATTCGGCCCTTCGAGCCAGCACCGCCATTCAATGTGATCATGGCTGATCATCCCCAATCAGTACTGCATTCCTGCCTTATCCCCAAGAGCCCTATCCAGCTCTCTCTTGAAAGCATCCAGAGAACCTGCCTCCACCGCCCTCATTGAGCCAGCAGCTGCTATTGACTGCTGTTGTAGGCAAATTCAAGTGGTTTCAGGTTGTTTCATAGGCTGGATTGATTTGTGCCTCAACCAATCTCTTGAAGCACTCCATTAAGTACTATCAGATGACAGTCATTGAGGCAGGTCACCGTGCTTCTCTTGGGCACCAGTATAATAGATGCCCTTTTGAAACAGGTGGGAACCTCATACCACAGAAGCGAGATGTTGAGGATGCGTGTTTTCTTATTGAGGGACAATCTAGAAATAGGAGCCATTGTTGAAAAAAAATGTGTCACCAGTTTAAAAAGCAATGATTTTATTGTTTTCTTTCTCAGAGGGCCGTGGGTCTTTAGAATTCTCTTCCACAAATTTTGGTGGAAGAGAAATTCAAATGATTTTAAGATGGAGGTGTTAACTTTTAGTAAGCAACCAGATGAAAGTTTTCTGATAAACAGGAATACAGATTTAAGGTTACAGTCCAATTGGCTATTATCTTATTGAAAGGCAGAGTAGTGTGAATGAGCAGCGAATGAGGAACTTTGTGATCTACTCCTGTCTTAACGTGCATGATATTATGTTTGAAACTGGCAGCACTGCATGTGAACCTTGCTGTTATCTTTCATCTCCTATTGTATGGACGATTTTTTGCGTATGTAACTGATAAGAAGGGAAAAAACACATTATTCCAACAATGCTTGTGACTTCCGATGGTGGTGTAGTGTCCTTCACCTTATTTTAAATCAATTTCTGAGTTTGTCAGACCTGTGTAAAGTGAGAAATTTCTTGTGAAAGTTCAGATTACTAAAATGGCGCAAACTGTGAAGTTAATATGGGATAATCTGCAGGTGTGACATGGATGGCTGATTGGATACTGTCTGTCTTGGACTTCAATTAAAATGAACTATTCTTCTAATTTATCTCTCTTTTTTGTGTGTTTCTGGCATTTGGTGTTCTATTTTCTTCAATTTTCAAAGAACTCAGTTATAGAAACATAGAAAATAGGTGCAGGAGTAGGCCATTCGGCCCTTCGAGCCTGCACCGCCATTCGATATGATCATGGCTGATCATCCAACTCAGTATCCCATCCCTGCCTTCTCTCCATACCCCCTGATCCCTTTAGCCATAAGGGCCACATCTAACTCCCTCTTAAATATAGCCAATGAACTGGCCTCAACTACCTTCTGTGGCAGAGAATTCCACAGATTCACCACTCTCTGTGTAAAAAATGATTTTCTCATCTCGGTCCTAAAAGACTTCCCTCTTATCCTTAAACTGTGACCTCTAGTTCTGGACTTCCCCAACATCTGGAATAATCTTCCTGCATCTAGCCTGTCCAACCCCTTAAGAATTTTGTAAGTTTCTATAAGATCCCCCCCTCAATCTTCTGAATTCCAGCGTGTACAAGCCGAGTCTATCCAGTCTTTCTTCATATGAAAGTCCTACCATCCCAGGAATCAGTCTGGTGAACCTTCTCTGTACTCCCTCTATGGCAAGAATGTCCTTCCTCAGATTAGGAGACCAAAACTGTACGCAATACTCCAGGTGTGGTCTCACCAAGACCCTGTACACCTACTTATTTTCCTATTTTATATTTAATATTTCATTTATATTAATTATAACGATGCCCATCGTACATTCCATATTCTATCTCAAACATAAAGGTAAAAAATAACCAACTAACTGATGAAGATGAAATTGATGTGCTGTCTTTTAAATTAGACTAAAACAGGCTGATGACTTTGACTTGGCAGGTGAAGGACACATCTTTGGAATATTACTTCAGATCTGTACCGACATGATGACTTGCGTGAGGGGCTGCGTAATTGGAATGGACCTAATTCAGAAACCTTAACACTTATAATTGAGTCATCCCAAAAAGCATTTGAGAACTGGTCATGCATGAAACTAACATCATACAGTCAGGTCACCTTGCCTGTTGACTGAGCACCACAAGGATCCTTAATGTCAGTTACTAAAAGGGGGTCACGACTATTCCCTCCCTGATGTATGTGCCCATCAAGTTAAAAAAAAAAAAAGACAGCTAAATATGCACTATGTAGAACATGGAAGATAGAACAGTACAGACTGTATAATGAATATGATGCCAAATTAAACTAATCCATTCTTTGCATTTTCATGTGTCTATATAAAAGCCTCCCATATGCCATTATTGTATCTGCTTCACCATTACGCTACTGCACTCGGTGCCAGATACTTTGCATTCTCTGTTTAAAAACCATGCCCCACTCATCTTTAAATGTTTCCCCCACCCTGCTCACAGTAAAGCTATGACCTCTAGTATTTGCCATTTCCACTACATGATTTTGAAAATGCTATCACATCTCCCCTCAGCCTCCAAAGCTCTAAAGAAAACAATCCAAGTATGGCCAATCACTCCTCACAGCTAATGCCCTCTAATCCAGGCAGCATCATGCAATCGGGTGCCCAGAACTGCACTCAATACTCCAAATGCAACCTACCAAAGTTCTATAAAGCTGCAACATGACTTCCGAACTCTTATACTCCTTTCCTGACCAATGAAGGGAATCATACCATATGCGGCATGCGTGTCTAGAGAGGGAGTGGGGTGAGTAGAGAGTGAGGGCAGAGAGAGAATTGAGAGAGACAGGGAGAAAGAGGCAGAGACAGGGAGAAAGAGGCAGAGACAGAAGGACAAGAGACAGAGGGAGGGTGGGGGAGGAGGGGTGAGAGATGGGAGGAGAGCGAGGGGGAGAGAGGGGGCTGAGAGGGGGGGGGGAGGGAAAGGGTGGAGGGAAGGGGGTAGGGGAATGGTTGAGGGGAGGGAGGGTGGGGAGGGAGGGGGGATGGGGAAGAGGAAGGGGGGAGGAGAGAGGGGGAGAGACAGAGAGAACGAAATGCAACCATGTGACACGCGTTCAGAATGTTCTGGAAATGAAGCGTGTGCGTCTCGTGCATGAAAGCTGTCGGCAGCTCTATGGAATTCAGGGGAGGAGCCACCCCCATCCCCAACCCCAACCCACCCCACAAACACAGCGGGTCCAATCTAAGGAGTCAATGAAGACAGCAATTTTTTTTTTTTAAACTGTCTTTGAAATTAAAAGGATGTTAAGAATTAGTGATGTTAAGTGAGAAATAATTAAATTAAAATCAATGAAAAACAAAATAATCAACAATGTGGCAAGCTGGGCTGGACGGGCGGGGCCAGGAGCCAGGTGGACCAGGTGCAAAGGCATTGTGAAGTCAGTGGGCGGGGCTGGGCCACCAGGCAGGCTGGGGGGGCTGGGCCAGGCGGGGCCAGGAAGCAGTTGGGCCAGGTGCAAAGGCATTGTGAGGTCAGCGGGCGGGGCCAGGCAGTGCCAGCAGCCAGGCTGGGGTGGGGGGGGGGCATGGCTGGGCAGGGCCTGGTGGGCAATTGGGCCAGGTGCAAGGGCATTGCGAGGTCAGCAGCTCGGCAAGCTTAATATTTTTTTTAAATGTCAGTTTGGTGATAAATTTTAGTAAATATCTCGGGAATTAATGGACAAATTTATTGGTGGTTGGATTTTTGGAATCATAAGGAAAATTTCTACCAGAAGATGTAAAAAAAATCATTGCCATTGGAATGTCAGCAGCTGGGCAGCGGTCAGATTTTTAAACAAGGTCAGATTGGTCAACAATTTTAATTTAAAAAAGTCAGGAAAATAATGAACCAAAGCCTCAGAGGAGTGGACACACACACACACACACACACACACACAGCGGGTCCGATCTAAGCTGTCAATTAAGCAATGAGAGCAAATTTATTTTAAAAAAACTGTCAGGGGGCAGTTAGGCAAAGGCATTGTGAGGTCGCAGGGTAGGGCCGGGTGGGGCCAGGTGGGGGGGCAGGGCCGGGTTGGGCCAGGTGCAAAGGCATTGTGAGGTCAGTGGGCTGGGCGGGGCCAGCAGCCAGGCTGGGGGGGGGGGGGGCGGTAGGGCTGGGCAGGGCCTGGAGGCAGTTGGGCCAGGTGCAAAGGCATTGCGAGGTCAGCAGCTGGGCAACCTTAATAATTTTTAAAATTTCAGAGAGGTCGAGAGATCTCCCACCCATGTCCCATTGTGATGTGATTGTACATCTGTGAGATGGCACTGTGACTCATGCAGCAGTTTGGTTTTAGTGGGACCAGGTGAAGGTTGCAATCTCTCACATCTGTCCCATTGTGATGGCATATGTAAATGAGATCCATTCTGATTGGATCTGTGAGGTGACAGTCTGATTTTTAAATGTTTTGATGTTTTGTGAACAATTGTATTCAAAATCTGGGGAAATAATTGTTCAAATCGAGAGAGGAGTGGTTTTCTGAAATCATAAATTAAATCCCTACGGAAATATGTAAAAATCTCCACGTTTTTGCATCTGGTTTTCGAGGAAATACGTTTCAAAGGTAAAATGACATACACACACACACACACACACACACACACACACACACACACACACACACACACAGTTTTAATAGATACTAGACCAAGTGCAGACCCGTTGGATCTGTTCCCCCAATGTGCGGTTGCGGGGGGGCAGGGGGACGGCTTGTGGCATCACACACACTAACTACCACCCCGCACACACGCTAACTACCCCCGTTGATATTATATTAATATTATTAATTTGCTCCTTTTACCTCTTAACCACCCTATACACTGACGCATAGCCCCCAACTCGCAGGCGAGTCTAGAGAGGGAGGGGGGGGGGTGGAGAGTGAGGGCAGAGAGAGAATGGGGAGAGACGGAGAGAAAGGCACAGAGACAGAAGGGCAAGAGACAGAGGGAGAGGGGTGTGGAGGGGAGGAGGAGAGGGTGCGTGGACGGGGGGGGGAGGGTGGGGTAGGGGTGAGAGAGATGGGAGGAGAGAGGGGAGGAGAGAGAGCGGGAGAGAGGGAGGGAAGCCGAAGGGAAGGCGGGAGAGGGGGAGGGAGGGGGAGGGAGTGTGGGGAGGGCATGGGGTGGAGGGAAGGGGGGAGGGTTGGAGGGGAGAAGGGGGTTTAGGGGAGGGAGGGTGGGGAAGGGCAGGGGGGATGGGGGAGAGGAAGGGGGAGAGAGCAAGGGTGGGGGAGAAAGAGCGGGGGAGAGAGAGAAGGGAGGGAGAGAGATAGGGGAAAGGGGAGAGAGTGAGGAGGGGGAGATGGGGAGAGGTTGGGGAGAGGAAGATGGAGAGAGAGTGGAGAGGGGGGAGGGGGGTGAGGATAGGGGAGGGTGAAGGGGAGACAGGGGTAGTGGGAAGGGGGTGGTAGAGGGGGGAGGGGGAAGGGTGGGTGAGGGGGGTAGAGAGGTGTGGGGGAAGGGTAGGGGAGAGGTGGGGGGGGGGAGGGGGAGGGGACGAAGCGGGGGAGGGGAGACGTGGAGAGAGAGCAGAGAGAGTGGAGGGGGAGAGAGAGAGAAGGGACATGATAATGTCGCAGCAGTGATCCCTGCAGAACACAACTAGTTCTGTACTCCGGTCAGAATATATTCTTTCACCACTTCCCTTTATCTTCTCTGGGTAAATTAGTTCTGAATCCAAGTCACCCATGGTTCCCATGAATCTCAATGTGGTTCAGCCTGTCATGAGGGACCTTGTCAAATGCCTTTCTAAAGTCCATGTAGATGCTACCCATTGTCCTAGCTTCATCAATCACCTTCATCACCTCCTCAAAAAGCTCAAAGATTGTTAGGCAAAATCTGCTTTGGACAAGGCCATGCTCTGTCCCTAATTAGCCTATTCTCTTCCAAATACGAGTAAATCTTAACACGAAGAATGCTCTCCTATTGCTTCCGGACCACTGATGTGAGGCTCACTGTCCTGTAATTTCCTGGATTATCCACATTTCCCATTCTTGTCCTCTGGGAGCTCATCTATGGCAGAGAGGATACAAGACCCCAGCAATTTCCTCCCTTGCCTTTTTCAATTACATGAGATAGATCCCACCAAGCCATGGGGCCTTATCCACCATAATGCTCCTCGAGGCCCAACACCACCAATTAGTATGCCCTTTGCTGATTGCAAAATCTTTCATGTTTTTCTCCTTGGTTAATAAAGATGCAAAATACTCATTTGGACCTCACCGCGATAGAACATAGAACAGAATGTACAACACAATAACAGGCCCTTCAGCTCACAATGTCCATGCCAAACATGATGCCAAGATAAATCTATCTCATCTGCCTTCACATGATCTATAACTATCCATTCCTATCATATCCATGCGTCTATCTATAATTCTCATAAATGCTTCTATCACCACCCCAGCAGGGTGTTCCAGACACTTGCCATCGTCTGTGTAAAAAAATGTGCCTCTGCTTGTACATCTGCTTTCTACTTTGCAGCAATCACCTTCAAGCTATACCTTTGTCTTTATCTTTGACATTTCCATTCTGGGCAAAAGATTCTGACAATGTCATCATGACATCTCAGCCTCTCATCATTTTATGTAAGTCTATCAGAACTCCCCTTAACCACTGGCACGTTCATTAACCTGTCTCTGCCTGTCCTTCCGTTCAGACTTGCTTGTCATAATCTCTACCTTCCCATTAATCTCTCTGATTCCCACCTCTTGCATTTGAAGTTTAAACATTTCCAAGTAGCACCAGTGAACGTTTGTGTGAAGATCAATCAATCATTCAATCAATCAATCAGTTTTATTTGTCACTTGCATTGGTAGATTTCACTTGCACAGTGAAAAGATATTGGTTCCCTTCCTGTTCTGGTGCAACCTGTTCCTCTTGTACAGATCCCACCTGCCCTGGGAGGGAACTGAATGATCCATATATCTGAAGCCCTCACTCTTGCATCAGCTCCTTGGACTATTGATCTGCAGCATTCTTTAATTCCTTGCTCCCCCTAACTTGCGGCACAGGTAGTAATCCTGGGATTACAACCTTGGGTCATGTTTTTTTAATCTATTGGCTAACTCCCTGAATTCTCTTTACAGGAGCTTGTCTCTCTTCCTACTTATGTCATTGGTACCAATATGGATCATGGCCTCTAACTGCCCACCTACAACAGAAAGTCCTGTAACCCTCTCAGAGATAATCTTGACCCTGGCACCAGATAGGTCGTGACCCGAAACGTCACCCATTCCTTCTCACCAGAGATGCTGCCTGTGAGTTACTCCAGCATTTTGTGTCTATCTTCTGTTTAAAGCAGCATCTGCAGTTCGTTCCTACACACCATCCTGAAGCCTCGTGCCCATGATGGACTGAATGGCCTAATTCTACTACTATTCCTTATGACCTTATAACCTCAATGCAGATTCCCCCATCAGTATTGCTTGCACAGGCTCATCCCTTAATACTGTAAGTCAAAATCATATTCAGCAATTCAGCAGTGCTCTGTGAAGAACAAGGGCACAAGTCTTGCAATTTGGAGAGGATCCACTGTGAATTTAGTAACCATACTTAAAAAAAATACCAACATTCACAACAATTAGGAGTCCTGCAGACACATATTTGATGTTAACACATTGTTTTTCAATGTTTTTGTTACAATCTGTGAGCATGTATTGGATAAATAGCCCAGTCTTGATTGTGCCGTATCCAAAAATGTTCCTCCAACATCTTCTCTCATGTTATCCATCTTCACTTGTTCTTTGGCAGTACCTCGGTACAGAGGATGACTTGCTTCCAATCCAGTTCTGTGTATTTTGAGATAGCCAGTGATGCTAGTGTGAGAATGCAGCCAAGGGTGGGGAAAAGAGGTGGACAATTTGCAAAATAGACTGCTTCTTCACCTTTTACATGAAGTTTCAGTGTGGTCTCACATTGGGATGCTTCATGCCAACAGCAGTGCTGCTCCTCCCTTTTGAGCATTCATGGATTCCCAGGAGTCTACAAGTACATTCGGAAGGAAGATCTGAGAGCAACCTTGATTATTTCCTCTTTCCACCTGAGTATCTCTTGACGTGATGAAGCTCAGAATAGTATGAATGCTTTGGGAGCCTGGTGTCAGGTGTGCAAATTACGTGGCCTACCCAACAGTGCTGACTGAATGTAATTAGCTTTTTGTTGCCGTGACTGTAGGCCTGGGAGAGGACAATGACATCAGTTTGCTTATTCTCAAGAGACTCAAGACTCGCAAGTGTTTAATTGTCATTTGCACCTGGAATACAAAAATGAAATTCTGACTTGCTGCAGCTTTACAGGCACAGTCTCATGCAACAATGCCACAAATAAATATATACGTAATCCACAATAATACAATAAATTATTGCCTCCACTTGGAAACCAGAACATAAGTGGCCCTAGGATAATGGGGACGCGGTGTGGGGGGGTGGCTGATAACTATGGGGGGCTCGGTGGAGGGGGACAAAGAAGGGTTGAGTAATTTTTGTAACTTTGTCAGCGCCATTGTGGTGACTTTTTTTTGCGTACTTTGTATGCAAAAGCAAAAGATTTCACTGCACCTAGCCAGGTACAAGTGACAATAAAGTGCCATCATTGTCATAATAGCAGTGTTTGCTAAAGTACATTGTGCAATCTTTCAACAAAGTAGGATTGGAAACAAATTAGAATTAAGTACTAATCCTTCGGTTCTGAGATAGGAATGTTCGGTGCTGAGATAGGACTGTGGTTATGGTAGTACAGTGTGGTTCAAGAGTCCGGTGGTTGATGGGAAGAAGCTATTCATGAGTCAGTGGTTTTGCCAAAAGATTTAGTGTACTTTGCATTTTTGATACCACTCCAATAGTTTTGTAGTTGGTCCCTGTCTCAGATGCAAGTGGAAGAGCATGCATGAGAGATAATTTGCTTTGTGCTGTGTTTAAGAGCTCGATCAAGGTTTGTGTTGGTGCACTAAATGTCATCATCAGGGTCTTCCTCCATTTAGAAATTGTCCCAAAGAAAATCACTTTTAAGGCTTTATTTTGAAGTGTTGTGCTGGGTGGATTGAGCTGATGAGATGTAAAACCCATTTTGCCTTGTGCTTCATGAATGCGCCAGTGTGGTCCTCAGCCTCTGAATCTGCATATATGCATGTGCCACCTGCATTCTATTGTGCAATTACTGATTGAGATTGAAGTGTCCTTCGTTCTGAAGTGGAGATGATTTAGGTTGATCGGTTTTTAATTCGCTAATTGGTAGTTTAACTCCAACAGGAAGCATGTTGGAGATGAAGGGCAGTCTGTAGGAAGGCTGAATAAAGCATTTGAGGAATGAAATTACCTTGTTTAACACAGTCTGGGCGAAGATGGAGTCTGTGAGGGACATGTTGGTTAAGAATACAACTTGCATGACATTGTCTGGCACTCGTATGATGGGGACTAATTTCTGTGCACAGTCAAATTTTAGACTAATGCAGCACAGTCCCTCCCAATGTCAATGTCAATGTCAAAGGAAAATAAGTGATGTAAAAAAAACCCAATGTATCATAAATGTTGATGTTCCTTTCATTTATCGTGGAGTTGGCACACAGTGAAGGTCGGAATCCACACTGCCATTTCACCACTTGAGGAAGATCCTGCCGGCACATTGGCGCAGCGGTAGAACTGCTGCCTTACAGCGCCAGAGACCCGGGTTTGATCCTGACTATGGGTCATTCTGTACAGAGTTTGTATGTTCTCCTGCTGAGCCCATGGGTTTTCTTCAAGTGCTATAGTTTCATCCCACTATCCAAAGACGTACAGGTTTATAGGTTAATTCGGTTCGGTAAAATAGTAAATTGTCCCGAGTCCCAAGTACTAGCAGGGAGTGGATAAGGGCATTTTAGTCCCACAGCACGTTTCTATACATGTGATTGATAATGTGCTGATAACTGCATGTGTATCCACTTGTGCGTGCCATATGTCCATGCCTTCATCCTGCCTTCAGTAATCTTGCAGCAGCTTGGCACTGGGTCAAGTAGCTGGTTTGGAATGGTAATCTCACATTAAATGAAGTCATGCATAGCTACCCTGATGTATTGATAGAAGCAACAAACACAGACCAAAATCAGTGATTACAATTAATCAATCTCATAAATTTTATCATCCTTATTTCACAGCCATGCGTCATTATAATAAAGATAAAGCAGATAACACAGGAAATTACTTTGGACTTTTATATGTCCTGATCTAACATAGTGTTATTAGGTTTCCGTGCATTAATTAAATATTCAATTATAATTTAGAATAAGGTACTGTCAAGAAGATAAGTTCTGGCTTTTGTGCCCGGCACAATAGCCACAACAACAGTAATTGATGTAAAAAAAAAATCTGTCACTTTCTTGAAGTCATAAAGCACCACCAATCAACTCAATGATGCTTGCATTAGCTGTTTTGGGAGTGTAATATAAGCCCTATCAAGGCATGCAAAATAGCACACAATCAACAGGATGCACAGAGCCAGACTGTGTTCATAGTGGAAGATAGACACAAAATGCTGGAGTAACTCAGGCAGCATCTCTGGAGAGAAGGAATGAGTGACGTTACAGGTCGAGACCCTTCTTCATCAGTCTGATTCCTTCGTCACCCATTCCTTCCGTCCAGAGATGTTACCTGTCCCGCTGAGTTACTCCAGCATTTTGTGTCTATCTTCCATTTAAAGGAGCATCTGCAGTTCTTTCCATCATATTGTGTTCAAAATGGCATTCACTCTGCAGTTCCCCCACACTCTTACTGTAGCTTTAGTAGCTCTATATTGTCAATCTGGAGACCCAGCTGATGAGGCCGACCAATGGAGTGGAGTAGGACATGACTGGTAACCAGATCTCAGGTAATGTGATCCCAAGCCGTGTCTCTTGAACGTACAGCCTTTGGACAGTTCTCCACTGTCAAAGACCATTTTAACATTTTCCAATTTCTGATAACAGGAATATTTAAAAACAATGTATTTAGGTTTAAGTATTTATTCAAACTAAATTAAAAAAATAAACATTTACTAAAATACTGGAAGGATGGTACAGACAGCCTGGTAGCAGAAACTGGTCCTGAGTCTGGTGGTACACCTTTCTGTACCTTCTGCCCGACGGGGGAAAGGAGAAGAAGGAATGATTGAGTGGGACAAGTCATTGATTATGTTGGCTGCTTTTCTGAAGCAATGTGGTGTAGATAGAACCAGTGGTGGGTATTGAGATCTGTATGGTGAACTAAGTTACATCTGCATCTGCAATTTCTTGTGGTCTTCTGCAGAGCTGTTCCCAAACCAAGCTGCAATGCAGCCCGGCACTATGCTTTCTATAGTGCATCTGTACAAGTTTGTAAGAGTCATTGGAGAGATGACAAATTTCTTCAGTCTCCTAAGGGAGTAGCGGTGTTGGTGTGGCTTCTTGGCTGTCACATCAATATGGTTGGACCACGACAGATTGTTGGTAATTTTAACACCAAGAAATAAAACTCTCAACAATATCCACTCAAGCACCATTTATGTTGATTGGGGCATATACTCCACCATGATATCTGAAGTCAATAACTAGCTCCTTCCTCTTTCTGATGTTGAGGAAGAGTGTGTTGTCCTGACACCATCTTACTAATGTGTCTCCATCCTGCACTAGGTCTCATCCTGGATTGGATTCGGCCCACCACAGCGGTGTCAGCTGTAAACGTGCAGATGGAGTTAGAGCCCAATTTGGCCGCATAGTCGTGAGCACATAAGGGGTATAGTAGGGGACTTCGAACACATCCTTGCGGGGCACCAGTGTTGAGAATTATTGTGGAGGATGTGTTATCACCTATCCTCACTGATTGTAGTCTGTGGGTCAGGAAGTCAAGCAACCACTTTGTTGAATTTATTTTGGCGAGGAGTCTGCTGCAGATTTCTGCATCAGATTGAAGGTTTAGTAAACCACTATTTCTGACAATCTACTGTCAGGTTCCACGTTTTCGAGGAAAGGCACACAAAATCTGGCACTATCAGCATTCCCATAAAGAAGCTTTGGAAATAACATCTAGGCATTGTGGTCTTGTCCCACTGTGGGTGAAAGGCAAGGCACTGAAGGAATTCATAGAAACATAGACATTCATTAGACAATTGTCCTTCATTCTGGATTGCAGTCTCTCCTGGGCCTTTCACAAGGTGACACCAGTTGTTTCAAGGGGACTGTGTTATCTTTCATTCTCTGAAATAATCAATTACTTCACCATTTTAGATGACGTAGCCATTAGTACATCTCCATGTAAGTGTTGATGTGGTAAAAAAGGACCAGATTCATCAAGAATACGTACCCAGTGACTTAGCACTTTGCTTGCTTGCTCTTGGCAGTCTAAGCTCCAAACATTAAAGCCCTTTGTTCAAGACAACAAATGACCAGTCATAATATATTAGGCCCATCTGAGATGGGAAGAAGCACCAGCTTCATATTACCCTAGTTAATTGTTGGCAAGTTTTATTTTTCTTATTTTTGTGCAGTTTTATTGGTGAGAACATTGAGGCGGCTTCCAACTCTCAATTAGAGTTGATTGAACCATTCAATATCTAATGTAAGTAATAAACTTACATTAACTGATCAGTAAACTTACATAGCACAAAGAAGTGCAAAATCCTTGCACTTTGTGACAAAGTTCCTCAAGAATATTTTGTTTTAAGGGTAAACACAACAAACATCAAAATGCAACAGTGAAAATAAAATAAATAAATAATATAATAGCGGATTTTCATTGAGACTAAAGCGCCGGACTGGACCGAAGGATTTTTCCCATCGATGAAAAATCAGATGTTTTAAATAATTTTGCCATTCTCTCTGCTGCACCCGCTGGTGGGAGGGGGGAGGGACTATAAAACCCGGAAGTGGTGTGCCTCATTCAGTCTCTGCAAGTTGGAGGAAGCGAGAGGGTTACGTCTCTCTGAGCTCTGAATAACACTGAACACATGTCTACTCAACTGTGAGTGCCCTTAATGTTGTTTGAAATGAAAATATGGTTGGTTTAAAGTAAAAAGGCACTACAAATGGTTGTTTGGGGGTTTTGGTTTGAAGTAAAAACGCACTGCAAAAGGTTGGGGGTTTGGGGTTGAAGTAAAAAGGCAATGCAAAGGGTTGTTTGGGGGTTTTGGGTTGAAGTAAAAAGGCACTGCAAATGGTTGTTTGTCTAAACTTGACAACTTCCTGTTTGCACTATTTTGATTTTAGATAAAACTACCACTTACGGCTGTGATTTTTGGCCATCTTACTCAGTCCCCCTCCGCTCATCAGGTGCAGAGGATTCTTCCCATCAATGAAAAATAAATGTGTTATTAGTGTTTAAAAAATGTTGAGAACCTCTCCCCTGTCAATCACGCCATGAAGGCCACACCTTTTCCGGTGGGAGGGGGAGGGATTATAAAACCCGGAAGTGTGGATGTGGCTCAGTCTCTGCATGATGGGGGAGGGAGAGGTCACGACTCTGTCTGAGCTGTGAATCAACTGAACACACTGAATATCTACTGAACTGTGAGTGTGGTGTTTTGTGTGGTTTTATGGTGGTTTCACCCTGCTTGAAATGGTATGAAACTGCATTTGAATGTGGTGTTGTTGCACCCTGCATGAAATGGTATGAAACTGCATTTGAATATGGTGGCCTTGCACCCTCCTTGAAATGGTATGAAACTGCACATGAATTTGGTGGCCTTGCACCCTCCTTGAAATGGTATGAAACTGCACTTGAATTTGGTGGCCTTGAACCCTGCTTGAAATGGTAGGAAAATGGATTTGAATTTGGTGGCCTTGAACCCTGCTTGAAATGGTAGGAAAATGGATTTGAATTTGGTGGCCTTGCACTCTGCTTGCACCCCCCCCCCCCCAATGGGTCCCACTTAGTTTAGTCTTTCCTATAATTTGGCGACCAAAATTTTACACCATACTCCAGAATTGGCCTCACCAATTCCAACTTCTATACTCAATGCTCTGATTTATAAAGGCCAGCACACCAAAAGCATTATTTACCACCCTATCTACATGAGATACCACCTTCAGGAAACTATTCACAGTTTTTCCTAGATCCCTCTGTTCAACTGCATTCCTCAATTCGCTACCATTTACCATGCACGTCCTATTTTGATTTGTCCTGCAAGATGTAGCACCTCACACTTATCAGCATTTAACTCCATCTGCCATCTTTCAGACCACTCTTCCAAATGGCCTATATCTCTCTGTAGACTTTGAAAATCTACTTCATTATCCACAACACCACCTATCTTAGTATCATCTAGGTTAGTATCCATCTGCATTTGGACACTACTGATGCATCTGTAAGGATTACTTTTTTTGACTTTTCAAGCGCCTTCAACACTATTCAGCCCCGACTGCTAGGGGAGAAGATGGAGAAGATGAAAGTGGATCCATCACTGGTACTGTGGTGTTTGGATTACCTTTCCCTCAGACCACAGTACGTGCGCCTACAGAACAGTGTCTCGGGCACCATCTTGAGCAGCACAGGGGCTCCACAAGGAACTGTGCTGGCTCCGTTCCTGTTTACCATCTACACAGCGGATCTCCAATGGAACACCAACAGCTGCTTTTTGCAGAAGTTTTCGGATGATACAGCTGTTGTCGGCCTCATTAAAGGGGGCAATGAGGAGGAATACAGAGACATTATAAGTAACTTTGTGGAGTGGAGCGCACACAATAATCTCCATCTCAACACCAAAAAACAAAGGAGATAGTGGTGGACTTTAGGAGGGGGAGGAGGAGGACTCAAGCAACGCCGATCACCATTAAGGGCACTGAGGTGGAGGTGGTTGCTAATCACAGGTACCTTGGGGTGCAGCTTGACAGTGAGCTGAACTGGAAGTGTCATATGGAGGCGGTGTACAGGAGGGGACAAAGCCGACTGTATTTTTTAAGGAGGCTGAGGTCTTTTAATATCTGCCAACCCCTACTGTGCAGTGTCTACCATTCAGTGGTGGCCAGTGCTCTGTTCTTTGCTGTGGCCTGTTGGGGAGATGGCGCCCGTATAGCGGATAAAAACAGATTGGACAAACTAATCAGGAAGGCCGGCTCAGTGGTCGGGGCTGAGCAACGAACGGTCCAGCAGGTGGCAGAGGCCAGAACTCTAAATAAACTAGGTTCCATAATGACAAACCCCACTCACCCACTCCATGCCCTGAAGGTGATCAAGAGCAGCATCTTCAGCCAGAGGCTGATTGCACCAATGTGCAAAACGGAGAGATACAGGAAGTCCTGTTTACCA
Source organism: Amblyraja radiata (assembly GCF_010909765.2). NCBI lineage: Eukaryota > Metazoa > Chordata > Chondrichthyes > Rajiformes > Rajidae > Amblyraja > Amblyraja radiata. The sequence goes on from NC_045956.1 coordinate 131,552,866, forward strand.
GCTGCTATAAGACTTTACAATGAGCATAAATAACTGCACTTTTTTTTAATTAATTGTATTTTAACCTGTATTTTAACGTATTTTAACTTGTTATGTATGAAAGCGTGGTGTTATGTTTGTCTTGAAGCTGTCGTGGCACTGTAATTTCCTGAAAAGGATTATTAAAGGAATAATCTAATCTAATCTAATCTAATCTGCATACTTACTAATCCAATTTACCACACCATCATCCAGATCATTGATGTATATGACAAACAACAGTGGACCCAACACAAATCCCTGAGGCACCCCACTAGTCACCGGCTGACAAACAGTTATCCACCATTAAACTCTGGTATCTCCCATTCAGCCACTGTTGAATCCATCTTGCTACTCCACTATTAATACCCAACAATTGAACCTTCTTAACCAACTTTCCATGTGGAACCTTGTCAAAGGCCTTACTGAAGTCCATAGACAACATCCAATGCTTTACCCTCATCAATTTCCCTAGTAACCTCTTCAAAAAATTCAAGAAGATTAGTCAAACATGACCTTCCAGGCACAAATCCATGTTGACTGTTCCTAATCAGACCGTTTATCCAGATGCTTATATATATTATCTCTAAGTATCCTTTCCATTCATTTGCCCACCACTGACGTCAAACTAACAGGTCTATAATTGCTAGGTTTACTCTTAGAACCCTTTTTAAACAATGGAACAACATGCGCTGTACGCCAATCCTCCGGCACCATTCCTGTTTCTAATGACATTTGAAATATTTCTGTCATAGCCCCTGCTATTTCTACACTAACTTCACTCAATGTCCTAGGGAATATCCTGTCAGGACCTGGAGACTTATCTGCTTTTATATTTTTCAAAAGTGTCAGTACTTCCTCTTCTTTGATCCTCATAGTTTCCATAGCTACTCTACTTGTTTCCCTTACCTAACATAATTCAATATCCTTCTCCTTGGTGAATACCGAAGAAAATAAATTGTTCAATATCTCCCCCAACTCTTTTGGCTCTGCTGATAGCTGTCCACTCTGACTCTGTAATGGACCAATTTTATCCCTCGTTATCCTGTGTGGGAAAGTGGGAGTGGCGGCGCCTAACGGCAGCGGCTCGACTACAGTCGTCTGTCTTTTTTTATTTTTGTCTTGTTAAATGTATGTCTTGAGTTAGTTTTTATTATTTTTTTATAGTTGTGTATATGTGGGGGGTGGTGGGGGGGCTGTGGGGGAAACTGTTTTAAATCTCTTCCCTGTGCGGGGACCCGACTATTCCCTGTCGGGTCTCGGATGTCGTTGGGCCTAACATCGTGGAGCCGGCGGCGACCTCCGGCCGGGACTAACCTGAGGGCTCCAGTTGCAGAGCCTGCGGAACTGAGATCGCGGAGCTGGCCAACTTCGGAGCGGGAAGAGCTGTGGTGGCGTGCGGCTGCGACCCGAATTTGGAGTTCGGAGGCACCGGCCACAGACCCGGTGAACAGGAACATCGGGAGCTCCAAGTTTAAAGGACATGGAGCCGGGGCCTAACATCGCCCGGCGTGGCTTAAACGGCCTCAGGACTTCCCATCGCCCGCCGGGGGCTTTAACATCGGAGCCCCAGTTCGCCTCGACTCTGCAGTTGGACTGCTGGACCACGGGAGAAGGAACAAAGGGTAGAGATAAAGACTTTGCCTTCCATCACAGTGAGGAGATGTTGGAGACTCACTGTGATGGATGTTTATGTAAACTGTGTTAAGTGTGGGTCTTGGATTGTTTTGTAATGTAAAAAACTGTAGAAATTATATTTCGTTCAAACCTAGGTTTGAATGACAATAAATGCATTCTATTCTATTCTTTTGCTGTTAATATAGCTGTAGAAACCCTTTGGATTTACTTTCACCTTACCAAAGCAACCTCACATCTTCTTTTAGGTTTTCTCATTTCTTTCTTAAGATTCTTTTTACATTCTTTATACTCCTCATAATCCATATCCATCCATTCATAAGATCATAAGTGATAGGAGTAGAATTAGGCCATTCGGCCCATCAAGTCTGCTCCGCCATTCAATCATGGCTGATCTATCTCCCCTCCTAACCCCATTCTCCTCCCTTCTTCCCATAACCTCTGACATCCATACTCATCCCAGAATATCTATGTGCCTATCTAAAAACCTCTTAAATGTCACAGTGGTATTGGCCTCCATCAGCACCCCATACAACGTGTTCCAGACACCGACCACTGTCTGTATAAAAAAAAAAACATCCCTCTTATTCCTTGTCCATCTTAACTTGTCCCTTTTATCTCTGCACTCGGACAGAATTGGAGACTCTTCTTTACAGTATTTCCCACTGCTTCTGTTCTCTTCCTGCCATGTGAGTAATGAAAGCAGAAAAACATGAGGGCTGTCAGTGTTGATAGAGAAAAATGGCAGGTTAAAATTTCAGATGGTGTGCTCCTTAAAAATTACTCAACAAATTTGTTTATTTGAGATATCATTCATTTCTTCAGCTATTGGTGCTAACTGATCCATTGAGTATTAGAGAATATCTGGATTTTATTTCAGTTATACGTCATTTCTATTTATGACCTGTGAGTGATACAAACAATCTCCCAAAGTGATATGAACCAATATACGGCTGCAAACTGTATGTGAAAGAGATATGTGCTTACTAAGCATGGTTGGTGACCTGAATGAATCAGTCAAATCCAATTTGCTTCGGCAAGCTGTTATCATGTATTTCCTCCAAAGTGCAAATGGTAAACAAGATTGCAGTTCTTGTTCTAAATTGTAGAAATATTTATCAACAGTGTTAATTTAATTTGCTATTATTGACATCTGAAAGTTTTAATTACATGTTCACTTTTAAATTATAGTGAATTTTCTTAAGTCCTCATTCAGTAAAGTTTACTCATCGTATTTTCCATCAACGTGAAATTGGCTGGATCCTTGTGTAATTGTACATTTGGGGAACAAGTGATTTAATTGGATTCTCCTTCACAATATTGCTAAGGGCCAGTAATAAGCCAGTGATGCTTATTAGCAATCAAAATAAATGGAACAATACTGAAGATAATTCATCTGCTATGCCAAGGTTTAGTGCAGTACGTTGTTTTATTTTCATCTATAAAGCTTTGGTGTGTTGTCTCATCAAAAAGTGCAGCACTCACATAGTTGAGAAGTGTGATGTGTGGAGGTGAATTTGTCAAACCAATATCATCATCGTCTATTTCACTTCAGTAACCACACCTCATGAACCAAAGGCCAGATGGTCAACTGCAGAACCAAGTCCAACTCTGGTAATTCAGTAATCCACATGCTCAGCAATGACCAGGCTGGTCTTTATGAAGCAGTCTCCTCAAGAAGGTAAGGTTATGTAGTGATATGGGCCACTCCTCCTACCAGCACTTCAATGCTGCTGCTTCCGATTAGAGTCATAGCTATACACCAATGGAGGCCTTCAAATAAAATTGCCCGTATAGCCCAAGCTGATCCCATTTCCTTACACCTGGTCTATATTCCTCCAAACCTTTCCTATTCATGCACCTGTCCAAATGTCTTTCAACCTTTGCATTTGTACATGCTTCTGCCGCTTCTTCTGGCAGCTCGTTCCATGTATCCACCACCCTTGGTGAAAATGTACAGCTATTTGTAATGCAAGAGAGGGAATAGTGTGTCCGCGAATGTTGGTTGGCGGTGTGTTTGGGTGATGTGGTGGTTAAGATTAAACAACTGAACTTTGTGCTAGCACTGCCGTGTGGGTGTGGGGCATGCAGGATTGCTCAGTGGGTAAAGGTGAGATGAGCATTGAAATATTATATTTAAGAGTTAGGATTGGTAATTGAGCTGTGATGCAATTAGCAATATCGCAGGATAGTACTACAGTGGATAGGATAGTTAATTTGAAAATGTATTTGCTGAATATGACAACATGAGTTGTTGTAGAGCACCTGACAGGACTGCATCCAAGTTCTCAGACTTGAACTCTGATATGGTTTTACACACTTAGAGTTCTTCTCCTTTCCTCATCCTGCAGCAAGCCTTCCAATGTAGTTCAGAAAACTTTGGTGACCACTCTGCCTCACGAGGCTCCACTGTTTTCAGCGCAAGTTTCTGAAAAATTACTCCCTTTGAGTCATAGTTTATTGTTCCTTTGAAGTGCAAGCTGGAAGCTGACTCTAAGTGATGCTGTAAATCATGAAGTTGTTTGCTCTGGTTTGCAACTAACAATCAAAACAGATTCACTTACACACCTTTCAACCTCATCTATTGCGAATGGTACTATTGATGTGGCCTCAATGACATTTTTGCCAGAGACTTGTGCTGGGTCTGTCAAAGCCTGCTGGAGCTCTCGATTGTTAACCATTTTAACTCCCCTTCTCATTACCACACCAATATTTCTATTTTGATCTCTTCAATTACCAGAGTTAGGACGCACTGGAAGTAAACCACCTCATCTTCCACTTGGGTTGCTTGAAACCAATGGTATGAATACTGTATTCTTTAATTCTAAGTAATCCCAAACTCTCTCTTTCTTCCATCACCCCCTTCCACCCCACCTCAATGAACATATAGTTCTCCCACCTATTTCAATAACAGTACTTCTTTCCCCTCTTTCATACTCTAATCTCCCATCCCTGAATACAATTTTCCTTTTTATTCCCCCTCTGACCCATTCCCCCTGTTCTCTTACACCCATATCCCACCATCTGGCTTTGCATTTCACTCCTCGTCTTTTGTTATCTCGCTTCTTTTTGTCTCCTTTTCATCTCTAATCCTTGCCACTTACTCGACCTATCTGCCAATCATCCCCCTCATCTGTATCCACCTATCACCTCGCAGGCTTTGCCCCACCTCCACCTTTTTACCATCTTTCTCCGCCCTATTCCTTCAATATGAAGAAGGGTCCCATCCCAAATCATTATCTGGCCTTTCCCTTCACTGACTCTGCCTAATCCGCTGAATTTGTCCAACAGTTTGTTTTTCACAGCACGGATAATGTTAGTTACATTTGGAAAACATTCAAATGATCCACAAAAATTGAAATTTGCAAGATTCATGCATCAAAAGCAACAAGGTTATCATGTTTCCTGCATCACAAACAATGCATTCATTTTAATTGCTTGTTCAGCTTAGCCCATGTCACGTTGATATCGTTGATATTCCCCTTCATTCCTCTGGTGATTAACCTCGATTGAGGTTACCTTTGGACTGATACGACCTGCACAGACATAGAAGAGTGCAATTCAGAATAGATCCTTCGACCCACAATGTCTATGCAAAACATGGTGCGAATATAATCTCCTCTGCCTGCACATCATCCATATTCCTCCATTCTCCGCATATCTATGTGCCTGTCATAAAAGCCACTGAAGTGCCACTATTGTATCTGCAGCCACCATCACCCCTGGCAGTGCACTCCAGGCACCATCACTCTCTCTGTAACTTAAAATGTCCTTTAAAATGTCTCCCTGTGTCCATAAAACCATGCCTTCCAGTCTTTGATATGTCTATTCTTGAAAAATTGTTCTCTCTACCATATCGATGCTTCTCATAATATTATATATTTCCATCAGGTCGCTCCTCAAAGTCCAATGCTGAAGGAAACAGTCCAAGTTATCCAATCTTTCCTTCCAGCTAATACTTTCTAATCCAGGAAGCATTCTGAAAACCTCCCCCAGATAAATATTTTATGGTGATTTAGACTAAAATAACTTCAACTCTTTATTCTATTAAACTTTTACAATTTTATAAATGATCAGATATTTCCAAGGACAATGTGGGCAACTACTATAGAAGAGATTGCAGCAGTCCTGGCTGAGATATATTAATTCAACATCGGTGGGGTGCCTGAAGACTGGTGTGTAGTAAACATGTGGCTTCATTTAGTTTAGTTTAGTGGCTTTATTTAGTTTAGTTTAGTTTAGTTTAGAGATGCAGTGTGGAAACATGCCATTCAGACCACCGAGTCCGTGCTCACCAGCGATCCTGCAAACACAATGGACAATTTATAATTTTACCAAGTCAATTAGCCTACAAACCTGTATGTCTTTGGAGAGTGGGAGGAAACTGGAGCACCCGGAGAAAACCCACGTGGTCACAGGGAGAACGTACAAACTCCATACAGACAGCACCTGTAGTCAGGATCAAACCCGGGTCTCTGTCGGTGTAAGGCAGAAACTCTACTGCTGTGCCATCGTGGCACCCTTATTTAAGAAGGGATGTGAGGAAAAGCCTGGGAAGTTTTTGACAGTAGCTCTAACATCTGTGGGTTTGGCTGCATGTGAGATTGTATCTCACAAATTTAGTTGAGTTTTTGAAGATGGTTGATGAGCGCAGGGGCTGTTAATGTACTCTGTTTGACCAGTAAAGCCTCTGTTAAGGATCCGCAAGTTAGGCTTTAGACAGATAGCAAAGGGAAAGCACAATAATGTTGTGACGGGACAAAGGTAGCGATGCTGAATTTTTATCCGAAATTATTGAAGGAATGCAATGTGATTATGGCTGATCATCCACAATCAGTACCCCATTCCTGCCTTCTCCCCATATCCCTTGGTTCTGTTAGCCCTAAGAGCTATATCTAACTCTCTTTTGAATGCATCCAGTGAATCGGCCTCCACTGCCTTCTGAGGCAGAGAATTCCACAAATTCACAACTCTCTGGGTGAAAAAGTTTTTCCTCATCTCAGTTCTAAATGGCCTATCCCTTATTCTTAAACTGTGGCCCCTGGTTCTGGACTCCCCCAACATCAGGAACATGTTTCCTGCATCTAGCGTGTCCAATCCCTTAATAATTTTATATTTTTCTGTAAGATCCCATCTCATCCTTCCAAATTCCAGTAAATACAAACCTAGTCGCTTCATTCTTTCATCATATGACAGTCCCGCCATCCCAGAATTAGCCTAGTGAACATACCCTTCACTCCCTCAATAGCAAGAATGTCCTTCCTCAAATTAGAGTACTCCTTATTGAGTAATTTGAAATTAACATTAGGTTTAAAAGTTTTTTTAAAAGACAGTCTCCATTGTGTTGATCTTTATTATAGCACTCTGATACGGAAATATATATATATATTTACAAATGGCCATTGCTTTCTGTGAAGCCACTGTTGAATAGCCCAGTTAGCATTTATATTGATTGGGTACTGATACAAAATGGAGTATAATTCATCCAACTGACATCCTTCAAAATAAGGTGAACGAGAACTTACTGGAGAAGAAATTTTCTGTTCCAGCTTAAAAATAAATGTCAGCATAATTTAGATGATGTTTTAGCTTCTCTGGACTGATACCTTCATGGCCGCGGGACTCACCATCGCCCGTGGGGGTTCCAACCTTGTACTTTCAGACCGGGAGCGGGGCCGTAAATCGTCCCGCACGGCCTAAAATGGCCGTGGGAATTATCATCACCCGCCTGGGGCTTGGACATCGGGAGAGACATTGAGAGCAGGGGAGAGAAAAGACTTTGCCTTCCATCACAGTGGGTTCACTGTGATGGATGTTTGTGTGAATTTAATTGTGTGTATGTCTGTAGGACATTGTCTTTGTTTGTATGGCTGTGGAAACAAAATTTTGTTTGAGTCTCACTGAGTCTCAAATGACAATAAATTTGTATTGTATTGTATTGTATTGTTGTATACTCCACTATTTTAGAGTGAAACCTGTGTATTGACTCCATCTACACTTCATATTGCCTCAGAAAGCCAATATACGTAATCTTGTCCCACCCTGATCATTTCTTCTTCCTGCTCATGTGTTAAAGAAGGTACAATTGCTTGAAAGCGCACACCACTAGACTCAGGAACAGCTTCTTCCCAGTCCATTATCAAGCTTCTGAACGGTCCTTCCATAAGATCACCGGTTCACCTCGGATATTAGACCTTGTCTCTGGAACTGATGCGCCACAATGCAAAATCTATATTCTGCTCTCTGTATCCTGCCCTTAGCTCTATTTATTGTATTGAGTTTGACTTGATTGTATTCATGCATATTATATCTGATCTGTTTGTATAGCATGCAAAACAAAGCTTTTCACTGTACCTCATTACAATAACGTTAAAAAAACCTAAACCTGTTATACATACAAAAATATGAATCGGGAACAGGAGCAGGCCGCTCAGCCCTTGAGCCTGCTCCAGCATTTAATAATACTCAATCCACCATCCATCAACCTGTAATAACCTAGGCATATGGTATGCTTGCCTTCATTGTTTGGGCCATGAAGTACAAGAGTCAAGAAGTCATGATTCAGCTCTATGACATTAGTTTTGGAACTATTCCAACGCATTTGGAATATTGTGTGCAATTCTGGTCGCCCCATTACAGGAAAGATGTGGAAGCATTGGAGAGGGTGCATGGGGGATTTACCAGAATGCTGCCTGGATTAGAGAGTTTCAGCTGCAGGGAAAGGTTAGATAAACTTGGATTGTTACCACTGGCGTGTCAGAGGTTGAGGGGAGACTTACTTGATAGAAGTATATAAAATTATGAAAGGCATAGATAGGGTTGACAATTAGAACATTTTTTTCCCCCATGGTGCAAATGTCCAATAGTTGAGGGCATAGCTGTAAGATGAGAGGGGGGAAGTTTAAAGGAGATGAGTGGGGCAAGTTTTCTTTATGCAGAGGGTAGTCGGGGCATGGAACGCATTGCCAGGGGTGGTGGTGGAGGCAGATATGATAGCAGCTTTTAAGTGGCTTTTGGATAGGCAAATGGAAGTGCAGGGAAGAGAGGGATATGGATCATGTACAAGCAGATGAGATTAGTTCAGCCAGGCATCTTGTTTGTCACAAACATAGTGTGTCGATGGGCCCATTCCTGTGCTGTACTCTTCTATGTTATATGTTCTAACCTTTAAACCTTATCAAGAATCTATCGGAGGAAAGGTCCTGACCCAAAAGGTCCTGTCCATTCTCCTATGATGCTGCCTGGCCCACTGAGTTACTCAACTCAGTGTTTTGTGTTTTGCTCAAGATTCCAGGCAGTTCCTTGTGTCTCCAAGAATCTATCCATCTCTGCCTTTAAAAAATTTTAGACTTTTTAGTTTAGTTTAGAAAAACAGTGCGGAAACAGACCCTTTGACCCACTGAGTCTGCGCCAACCAGTAATCCCCGTATGTTAACACGATCCTATACACAATAGGGACAATTTACAATTGTGAAATTCTTTGCCACAGAAGGCTGTGGATGCCAAGTCAGTGGATATTTTTAAGGCAGAGATAGATAGATTCTTGATTAGCACATGTGTCAGAGGTTATGGGGAGAAGGCAGTAGAATGGGATTAGGAGGGAGAGATAGATCAGCCATGATTGAATGGCAGAGTAGACTTGATGGGCCGAATGGCCTAATTCTAATCCTATCACTTATGACCTTATGACCATTTTACCAAGCTAATTAACCTACAAATGTGTACGTCTTTGGAGTGTGGGAGGAAACTGGAGTATCCGGAGTAAACTAAATCCATGCAGGTGACGGGGGGAACATGCAAACTCTGTTGTGACAGCACCCGTAGTCAGGATCGTAGCCGGGTCTCTGGCACTGTAAGGCAGCAGCGCTACCTCTCCGCCATCGTGCCGCCCAGACTGTTCCAAGTGAGTTCCAAAAACTCTCTGAGGGAAACATTTTCAAATTATCTCTACCTTGTGAGTGACCCCTTATTTTTAAATTGAGCCCCCTCATTCTGGAATCTCCCACTGGGAACACTAAAGCCCTTGCCATAAATGACTGTGTTACCTATGTGCCTGCATGGCAGTTTGTTGTGGATAATCACATTTGTTTATGTTCCCTTTATTAATAACTGGCAATAAAATGAAATAAAATCATATTGACAACCAAAAAAATTAAATCCCTCAAGTGACAAGTTGAGTTTACTTTTTACTGTACTAAACCTATTCACACATGTAAGTATTCTTGATACTTAAAGTGGCATTAGACTTTGGTACAGTAAGTGTTCAGATTGAAGATCAAATGTACAAAGTTAGCGATTTGATGAGCCCGAGAACATCTTTGTCACTGAGCATTAAATTGTGATTTTGATGCTATTCCTTTGGTGAATTTTCTTTATGTTAACTACCAGATAATTTAAATTATTAATACTACCGCAGGCGAATCAAACTTTGAAAATGTATTATTCATTTCCATTTACTGTTTTTAAATTGCACGTATAAGACAGTATGCTAATGATACGGCTGAGGCTTTTCATTGTGCTGGGAAATCTGAGTCTGATTAAAGTCTGATAAATGGTTATCATTGAACTGATTTTATTTGTTTTAAGGAATTGTAGGACTCTGGGGTGTGTTGCAGAGCAGAGGATTTCTAAGAGTGCAGGTACATGGTTTCTTGAAAGTGGCGTCACATGTAGAAACGGTCAAAAAGGCTTTCAGCACATTTGCCTTCAACAGTCAGAGTGTTGAGGATAGAAGTTGAGGGGTCATGTTACAGTTATATTAGATGTTGGTGAAGCCACATTTAGAGTTTTGTGTTCAGTTTTGGTCACCATGTTATAGGAAAGATGTTATATAGTCATAAGTGATAGGAGTACAATTCGCCCATTCGGCTCATCAAGTCTATTCAGTCATTCAATCATGGCTGATCTATTTCTCCCTCCTAACCCCATTCACCTGCCTTCTCCCCATAACCTCTGACACCTGGACTAATCAAAAATCTATGTATCTCTGCCTTAGAAATATCCACTGACGGCCTTCACAGCCTTCTGTGGCAAAGAATTCCACAGATTCACCGCACTCTGACTAAGGAATTTCTCCTCATCTCCTTCCTAAAAGAAAGTCCTTTAATTCTGAGGCTATGACCTCAAGTCCTAGAATCTCCCACTAGTGGAAGCATCCTCTCCACATCCTCTCTATCCAAGCCTTTCACTATTCTGTAAGTTTCAGTGAGGTCCCCACTCATTCTTCTAAACTCCAGTGAGTAAAGGCCCAGTACCGACAAATGCTCGTCATAGTTTAACCTACACATTCCAGATGCAGAGAACAGTAATGAGGGTGTTGCCAGAACTCTTGGGCTTGAGTTATAGCGAGAGGTTGAGCAGGCTATGGCTTTATTCCTTTGGAGTGTAGGAGGACGTGTGTGTGTGGGGGGGAATATTTTAGAAGTGTACAACTCTGAGAGGAATACATTGGGTAAACACGCAGCGTCTTTTACCCAGAGTAGGGAAATTTATGAACCGACACCAGAGGACATAGGTTTAGTTTCATGGATAGAATGGGTTTGGAAGGATATAGGCAAATGCAGGCAGGTGGGAATAGTGTAGTTGGGGCATGTTGGTTGATGTAGGTATGTTGGGCCAGAGGGCCTGTTTCCACTATGTATGACTTTCTGACTTTAATGAACAGGATTCGTGAAAAAGGCTACTTGCTGAATAATCAGTTTCTTATTTTATGTCTCTTACAATGGTGAGCAGAATTTCTAGTCCTTACTTGAAATATATAATGCTACAAGTGTTATGGAATTTTTACTCCACAAACGTTGATAGTTTCAAAATAATCAAATCATCAGTTATCTAAAAAATTTCAAATGTTCCAACTTGATTATCCTTTGGAATATCAATGATGACATTTACCAATGTACTGTACACTGCACAATGACAATAACGTTGAATCTGAATCTGAAGCCAAAGCTTAAATCCTAATTTCTTTTTTGTTACCTTTCAGATATTCCATATGACATATGACTTTGCCAGTGCTGTGGTGAGAATATTTAACCTCATTGGAATGATGCTTCTCTTATGCCACTGGGATGGTTGTCTCCAGTTTCTAGTTCCATTGCTTCAGGATTTCCCCCCTAATTGTTGGGTGTCTCTAAATGGTATGGTTGTAAGTATTGTTATATTTTTTATGTATATTCCTCAGCCTTTCTTGAAACATGGTCCCGAGCCCAGAAGTAAGCGTACATTCAAGTATTGCATGTGCACCAAGAGTATCCTTCGAAACACTTCAACATTTAAATTTGATTCTTCATGGCATTGATTATCTAACAATAATGTTGTGCTGTGTGGCAATTCCATACAAGTTGCACGTGGACTGAGGGAAAAATATGTATTCATAAAGAAGGTAACTCATGCTACAGGAGAGTAGTTATGTATTTTCTGGCAGGGGTAAGAGGGCCACAGTATAACAGCGGAGAGGAGGGATGGGTTTATAAAAAACTAGGAGAGACAGAGCAAGAATTAGTAATGAAGAGGTAAAATGTGGCTTGACTCAACAGAAAAAAAAAATCACAATACAACATTTCCAAGAAGGAGAGTAAAAGAAAAGGTCAGGGTGACGGAATTGATCAAGAGGGTCACCATATTGTTCAAGGACTGAATCAATTTCATCAGCGGCAAGGAAAAGAAGAGAAGGTACACAAAAATGCTGGAGAAACTCAGCGGGTGCAGCAGCATCTATGGAGCGAAGGAAATAGGCGACGTTTCGGGCCGAAACCCTTCTTCAGACTGATGGGGGGTGGGGGGAGAAGGAAGGAAAAAGGGAGGAGGAGGAGCCCGAGGGCGGGGGGATGGGAGGAGACAGCTCGAGGGTTAAGGAAGGGGAGGAGACAGCAAGGGCTAGCAAAACCGGGAGAATTCAACGTTCATGCCATCCGGACGCAAGCAACCCAGGCGGAATATGAGGTGCTGTTCCTCCAATTTCCGGTGTTGCTCACTCTGGCAATGGAGGAGACCCAGGACAGAGAGGTCGGATTGGGAATGGGAGGGGGAGTTGAAGTGCTGAGCCACCGGGAGTTCAGGTAGGTTATTGCGGACTGAGCGGAGGTGTTCGGCGAAACGATCGCCCAACCTCCGCTTAGTCTCCCCGATGTAAATCAGCTGACATCTAGAGCAGCGGATGCAGTAGATGAGGTTGGAGGAGATACAGGTGAACCTTTGTCGCACCTGGAACGACTGCTTGGGTCCATGAATGGAGTCGAGGGGGGAGGTGAAGGGACAGGTGTTGCATTTCTTGCGGTTGCAATGGAAAGTGCCCGGGGAGGGAAGGTATGGGAGGGAAGGGAAGAATTGACAAGGGAGTTGCGGAGGGAGCGGTCTTTGCGGAAGGCAGACATAGGGGGAGATGGGAAGATGTGGCGAGTGGTGGGGTCACGTTGGAGGTGGCGGAAATGGCGGAGGATTATTTGTTGTATTTGCCGGCTGGTGGGGTGAAAGGTGAGGACTAGGGGGACTCTGCCCTTGTTGCGAGTGCGGGGATGGGGAGAGAGAGCAGTGTTGCGGGGTATGGATGAGACCCTGGTGCGAGCCTCATCTATGGTGGCGGAGGGGAATCCCCGTTCCCTGAAGAACGAGGACATTTCCGATGCCCTGGTGTGGAACGTCTCATCCTGGGAGCAGATGCGGCGTAGGCGGAGGAATTGGGAGTAGGGGATGGAGTCTTTACAGGGGGCAGGGTGGGAAGACGTGTAGTCCAGATAGCCATGTGAGTCAGTTGGTTTGTAGTGTATGTCGGTCAGAAGTCTGTCCCCTGCGATGGAGATGGTGAGGTCAAGGAATGGTAGGGAAGTGTCGGAAATGGTCCAGGTGTATTGGAGTGCCGGATGAAGGAAAAGAAGATCTGTTACAATGCTAGGGATTCCTAAAATAGAAGGAAACAGAAGAGCAAGTCTCAAGAAATATTTAGTGAGAATTAAAAAATAATAAAGCAATAATACCACGGGATTTAATTTGCACGAACGAACTGCGAGAAAATGGAAAAGGTTAAAAAACTATTAGTAGTCTAATATTAGTACTTATTACGAGAGAAGGCCATTCATTGCATCCAGTAGGTGTCAGATCCGAGGCCAGTAGCACCAGAATCGGTTCCATTCCCTCCTCTTTACCTCCCTGTACCCTGGAACATGCACTCACCAATATGTCGAAAAACCTCTGATTCTTTTGCCAATCACCTAATTAATTTACAATGGCCAATTAATCAACCATGAAAGGTGGGAAGTGACCGGCACACCTGTCAGATAACTCAAGTGTAAAGAAAAGTATGGACCAGGATATATTTTTTATGTTTCCAGGGGACGCCGAATGATGGCTGCCTTGCCAATGGTCTGTCTTGTCTTTTTCCTTCTTTGTGTTTTTAGTTTGTAGTAAAAGGTATGTTTTAGTTTTGTGTTATGTGGGGTGGGAGGGGGAAACATTTTTAATCTCTTTCCTCAATGGAGATGCAACTTTTTCTGTTGTATCTCTGTCTGTATTGTGGCCTAACATCGTGGAGCTGGCAGCCTCTTGCTGGGACCTCAGGAGCTCCAACCGTGGTAGCCTGCGGACTTACCATCATGGAGCTTGTGATCCCTTTGTCAGGGATAGACCTCGGAGATCCAACCGCAGAATCCTGCAGACTTTAACATCATGGAGCTCGCAGTCCCTGGTTAGAGACTGGCTATAGGAGCTCCAAGCCGCGATCGCGGGAGCGTCGCTCGCCCTGACGAGAGAGCTTCGATTGCCTTCTGTGGGACCTTCAATCGCCTCGACTGCAGATGGTTTGACTTCCCCTGACCACGGGGGAAATGGATGACAGATGATAAGACTTTATTGGCTTCCAGCAGTGGTGAATGTGGAAGAGCCTGTATGGTGGTTGTTTATGTAAATTTTTAATGTAACTGTGTTTTGTTGCTTTTTGGTATGACTGTATGGCAAATCAAATTCCTTGTATGTTTCAAAACATAATTGGCTAATAAATTATGATTATGATTATGAAGATAGACACAAGAAGCTGAAGTAACTAAGTGGGACAGGCGGTATCTCTGGAGGGAAGGAATGGGTGATGTTTCGGATCGAGACCCTTCTCCAGACTGGGTAGGGATAAGGCACATGAGAGATATAGATGGTGATGTGGAGAGATAAGGAACAATGAATGAACGATATACAAAAAAGTAGCTGTTTGTAGGGTGAAAATGAGAAGCTAGTGGAACTTGGGTGGGGGAGGGATAGAGAGAGGGGGAATGCCGGGGCTACCAGAAATGAGAGAAAGCAATATTCATACCACTGGGCTGTAAGCTGCCCAAGCGAAATATGAGATGCTGTTCCTCCAATTTGCATTTCGCTCTCTCTGACAATTGAGACCTAGGACACAAAGGCCTATGTAGGGATGATTCGCACTAACTTCTCATTTTTACCCTACAAACAGCTAACAATGGCCTGTTTCCTTTATCATTGTAACTTTTTTGCATTTCTTTCATTCATTGTTCTTTATCTCCCCACATCGTTTCCCTTATCCCTAACCAGTCTGAAGAAGGGTCTCGATCAGAAACTTCACCCATTCCTTCTCTCCAGAGATGCTGCTTGTCCCACTGAGTTACTCCAGCTTCTTGTGTCTATCTTCTTATCATTCTTATTCCCTGGCAATGATACAGTCAGAGAAGCTGGAAGAATCAGCAATTCTGGGATAATTGGATTATCGGAATATTTTAATTGGTCCGGTGGTCAGGTTTCCTTGTTTCTGACAGTGACAAATTGTCACGTGTCTGCCTAAATGTCTCTTTACATTGCTATTGTATCTGTTCCCCCCACCGCCCCTAACACCACTGCATTCCAGGCACCTCCCATTCTGTGTAACATAAATTTCCAAGTACATTTTTTAATTTTCCCTCTCTCAACTTGAAGCCCTGCCCTCAAGTATTTGACTTTGTCTCTTTGACAAAAGACTCTGAATATTTACCTTGTCTATTCCTCTCATATTTTTAATATACTATTATCAGGTTGCCCCGTAGTCTCCATTGTTCCTGAGAAAACAATCCAAGATTGTCCAAATTCTGCTTATTGTCCGTTCCAGAAAACATCCTGGCGAACCTCTTTTGTACCATCTCCAAAACCTCCATGTCCACCCTGTAAAATGAGACCAAAACTGCATGAAATACTGACAGATCAGTTGCTCCATTTTAATTTTTGACGTTCAATCATTCTTTTTTGCTAATGATCTGCACAGTGTAACATCTGAGCTTCCTCCATACAGTCCTTTCTCACACACCAGACTCCTTCCCCACAACTCTGCATTGACATCTATAAATGCTCTGCTCTTCCCCAGTTCTGAATAAGGGTCACCACGCCAAAATGTTGACTGGTTTCTCCTTCCACTGATGCTGCTTGACTGGCTAAGTTCTTCCACTGTTTCTGTTTTTGTTTCAGTGAAAAGGAAGTTCAAGTGAGGTAATCAATCCATAATGCCTGTTTTACACAACTATTGAGAATTAAAATCACTGCAATAAGCAAAATAGTTGTTTTGAAAGTCATAACGGTTTTAAGGCGATTGTCATACCCTTTGGTCAATGAGCAGACACTTATTCTCACCATATCTCGCCATAGCAGAAGATCCAATTTGTTATTTATTTTTCAAATTTTTGGGGGAAAATTAGTAATTAATCAATTGGCATCTGAAAATGTCATCAAATCTGTTCACATTTTGTCATCAACAAAATGAATAAAGTTGTCATTCTTGTTAGAGTTGCGTACTTTAAAGTAGGTTAGATCATCTGGTAATATTTTAACTGTCTTTAAAACATAAGCAGTGTAATAAAATCGGGTATGTTTTTTTTCAAGTCAATCTATTTGGGGATAATTAAAGTGAGGTCACCAAAGGCTAGAATTGCTCTCACTCAGTAAGATTAAATTATATCTGCTTTTATAAAATAAAGGCATCATGGAAATGCTACATACCATTGCATAACTTGATACTCATCATGAATAGCACTCATACACAATATAGCTAGAGGGACATTAATGTTATTGCTTCTGTCAAAAATTATATTCAGGTGTTTTCTGTGCTTGCTATAATCAGTGCTTTTTTTGGAGACAAAAAGGTGCTTGTATGCCTCCCGATTTTGGCTCTTCGTATCTATGGTGGTGCATCGTCCTATAAGCTGCCTAAAGCCCCTGTCCCACTTAGGAAACCTGAACGGAAACAGTTCCCGGGGGTTGCAGGTGGTTGCCGGTGGTTGCAGGTAGTGGAAGCAGGTAGGGAGACTGACAAAAACCTCTGGGAACCTCCGGAAACTGCACAGAAACCTTGGGTGGGGCGCAAAGTCTCCAGAGGTTTCCGTTCAGGTTTCCTAAGTGGGACAGGTGCATAAGCATTTTAAGGGCATGACTGCCAAATGTGTACCATCATGAAAAAACAATGCCTATCATATGTAATTGGAGCAGGATTTTATACTTTTTATACTTTTTATGCCTTTATTTTTATACTTCTAACAAAATATGTTATTAAAAAATGATTTGTAAGACTTCTATGAAGGCCAGATATTTCAGTATGCCTCTTTATTGTAGCAACATAATTCAATTATGTCCTGAAAGTACAGTAGAACAGGTCCTGTCTACCATATGATTCTGTGTACAAATCATTTTACCTACATATCTTTGCTCAATTGTGTACAATTTTGAAGATAATATACAGTGTTGACAGTATATACATTTGGTTCATCAAAAGACAGTTACATTCAATTTCTAAACATATATCTTTGCATTATCTATTAAATTACCTGCTTACATATCAATTTGTACCATTTTGTGCATGTGCTTCCCAGTGTATCTTCACGTACATGTTTTTCTGTACAATGAAAAGGGTTAGATTATAAAACAAAGATTAAAGAGTAGGCAATGCAGTTGAAAAGATATGGAGCAAGATATAAAAATAGGAGATACAATGATAGGAGTGTACTGATCTATGAAATTCTGAATTGGTAAGCAAAACACAAAAGGAACAGCAAAATGTAGCAGTCTCTGAAGACCAGATAATCTCTCTCGGGCTTGAAGGAGAAGTCGGTAGCTTAATGTCGCAGCAGCTAGTGATCCATTACACTTCTAATAATAACATGAGAAATTAAGTCTTTCAAAAGTTTTTGCTGACTGTGTGTTCTTTTTTTTTATGCAGAATGAGTCATGGGGGATGCAGTACTCCTATGCACTGTTCAAAGCTATGAGCCATATGCTTTGCATTGGCTATGGAGCTCGGGCACCAGTGACGATGTCTGATCTCTGGATAACCATATTGAGCATGATAGTGGGAGCCACGTGCTACGCAATGTTCGTGGGCCACGCGACAGCCCTCATCCAATCCCTAGATTCCTCAAGACGACAGTACCAGGAAAAGGTAGGTGTTGCAACATAGACAATATTATGCCACTGCATCGTCTTCTTATGAAACAATGTCAGAGTAAATCTTTTCAGTATCTCCCTATTTAGTAGTTGCTATTGGCTTATCAGACATTCAAAGGCTGCAATGCTTCATGAGACATTACGTGTATACTCAAGGTGAAACCTGCACAGTTGTTTATTTTTTATGAATGCTTATAGTGATTGAGTGTGACATTAGCCCTGCAGTCTGGGCTCTGCGATGGCACTTTAGGATTTATATAACCTACCACACCTGTCGTGTCGTGCTCCTTCGGTGATTTACAATGGGCTTTCGTGTGCTCCTATTGAAAATGATTTGAAGTTCTCAGTACATTCCGATTACCACTAGGATAGAGAACAATACAGCACAGGAAAAAGCTCTATCTCTGCATTTCTTACATATCCATGTGCCTATCTAACAGCTTCTTAAACACCTCTAGCATATCTGCCTTAACCACCACCCCTGGAACCACAATCCAGGCACCCACCGCTCTCAGTGTAAAATAATTTCCCCCACACATTTCCATTAAACCTATTCCCTCTAATCTTAAAGCTATGCCTTCTAGTATTTGACATTTACACCATGGGGGAAAAAAAAGATTCTGACTGTCTACCCCATCTATGCCTATCATATTCCTTTCCTTGGTTACAGGACTAGTCATAGAGGTATGCATCTTGGCTCTATAGGCCTCGGTCAGACCCTATGTCCAACTTGTCCATGTTGACTAAGATTTTTCAAAGCATCCACCTTTTCAGAAGTCACTTTGCCCACAAACAGCCTACTTCAATAGACTTTTGCAAGCTCTTACAGTTAGCGTTTTTCAAATTGTTTGTGTTCCAGTTTTTTTTTTCATAATGTTAGAAAACATTTTTCATAGTTTGAAGTAACTTTAATAGTTTTTTTATATTTTTAAGTGTAACATTCATCATTGCTGACAGCTTTGACATCCAGCTCTTCCAGGAGATGCATCTTACCTGCCTGACAAACATGCGGCCATTTTGTGGGTGGGGTTTAGTCAGGTGTTTCCCCCATGTGATGGTGTTTACATTGCAGGAAGCCTTGCCTTTGCACAGAACTGATGACATTGACTTCCTTCCAAGTGCCTCTGCAAGGTAAAACTGACCATTTCACATAGGTCAGCAAGATGTTAGATTGATTCACTACTTAAGGCAAATGTTGGGCCATTAATGTGGCAATCACAGCTAAGCTATTCTGAAATTATTTTGTACGCTCCATTTCGGGAGGAATCTCTTGAAAATATTTTGAAGTAATTGAAGTGGCAAGTCAGTAAAAGAACTTACCTAATGTTCGAATCCCGCTTGGAGTGCATACTGTCGTTGTGTCCTTGGGCAAGACACTTCACCCACCTTTGCCTGTGTGTGAATGTGTGTGAGTGATTGGTGGTGGTCGGAGGGGCCGTAGGCGCAGATTGGCAGCCACGCTTCCGTCAGTCTGCCCCAGGGCAGCTGTGGCTACAGAAGTAGCTTACCACCACCGAGTGTGACTGAGGAGTGAATGAATAATGCGATGTAAAGCGCCTTGAGTATTAGAAAGGCGCTATATAAATCCCATCCATTATTATTATTATTATCATCATGCAGTGTATAACAGCATCACTTCATCTGTTGTACAACTTAGAAATAAAAAGGGAAACCAGAAACCAGAGAAAGTGTTTGTAATTGCCATGCAGCTGCTGGGGACAGAGTCCGCTGAGGAGAGAAACCGAGTTGGTGTTGGTTATGTCGGGGTGATATTCCTGAAGAACTTTTAATGGGGTTATAATGCAGTCTTTAGGCTAGCAATCCTACTTGTCCTAAAACGGAAATTTAAAATGGGTGCTTATGTGCAATCTTTAGGCTGGCAATCCGCTATGTTCTAAACCAGAAATAACAATGGGTACTTTATGTTGTGTTGTAGGTAATTATAAGAGTAGAGTTTGGGACTGATAGTTCACTGTGATGAACAATGCTTTTGAGGAAGGACATCCTTGTGATTGAGGCAGTGCAGCGTAGGTTCACGAGATTGATCCCTGTGATGGCGGGACGGTCAAATGAGGAAAGATTGAAAAGACTAGGCTTGTATTCACTGGAGTTTAGAAGGATGAGGGGGAATCTTATGGAGACGTATAAAAGGACTGGACAAGCTAGATGCAGGAAAAATGTTCCCAATGTTGGGCGAGTCCAGAACCAGGGACCACAGTCTTAGAATAAAGGGGAGTCCAATTAAGACTGAGGTGAGAAAAAACGTTTTTCACCCAGAGAGTTGTGAATTTGTGGAATTCCCTGCCACAGAGTGCAATGGAGGCCAAATCACAGGATGGATTTAAGAGAGAGTTAGATAGAGCTCTAGGGGCTAGTGGAATCAATGGATATGGGGAGAAGGTAGGCACGGATTATTGATTGGGGACGTTCAGCCATGATCACAATGAATGGTGGTGCTGGCTTGAAGGGCTGAATGGCCTCCTCCTGCATCTATTTTCTATGTTTCTTTAACAGGACTATTCAATTTGGCGTGCTGACTGCCATGTTTCATGATCCTACGGATCTTCAGTATCTAGATTGTTACGCATTGCCTTTTCCTAAGCTAATTTGATTGGTGCTCATTCATCATTAGAGCCTTGAAGAATTTCTATTGATCTTTCCTATGCCATTATCCTGCCAGAAAGAATGCCTTGCACATAGTCAGAAATTGTCTGAAGGTAGTGTCCAAAGAAGCTTGTTAGGTTAACCTCAAAACAACAGTTCACACAGTCCACTATTTTTATGCACACTCGAGACTTTAAAAACAGACAGCTGGTATTTGGTGGAAGATATTGATCTGTTTCCTAAAAAAGAATAAGGTTGAATCAGCACAATAAATGAAAAAGTGGACATAAAGGCCATGTCTACATTATAGCCAAGGCACATTTTCATAACCTGCTGTAAGAGCTGCTGATACCAGTTGGTATTGGTAACAGTGCTGAGGAGGAGGATTTCCTGGAATGTATATGGGATGGGTTTTTAAACCAATATGTGGAGGAACCAACTAGAGGGCAGGCCATCCTAGACTGGGTATTGTGTAATGTGGAAGGATTAGTTAGTGATCTTGTTGTGCAAGGCCCCCTGGGGAACAGTAACCATAATATGCTGGAATTCTGCATTAAGATGGACAGTGATACGGTTAATTCAGAGACTAAGGTCCTGAAATTGAATAAAGGAGACTTTGAAGGTATGAGATGGGAATAGGCTAGGATAGACTGGCAAATTCAACTTAACGGGTTGACGGTGGAGATGCATTGGCAAAGATTTAAAGACCGCATGGATGAACTCCTGAAATTGTTCATCTGATGAAAAATAAAACTGGGAAGGCAGCTCAACCGTGGTCAATGAAAGTGTTTAATCCAAGGAAGAGGCATATAAATTGGCCAGAAGAAGCGGAAAATCAGAGGACTGGGAGAAATTTAGAGCTCCACAAAGGAAGACCATTTCAGTGCTTTATTTCTTTAGAGGTAAAATCATAAGACATAGGAGCAGAAGCCAGCCAATCGAGTCTACTCCACCATTCAATCATGGCTGATCTATTGTTCTTTAGGCTTGTTATTTGGTAGTTTAGGTATTTATAAAAGAACAGCCAAATTGCTGGATGAACTCAGTGAGTCGAGCAACATATGTGGTTGGAAGAGGTCGGGTCGAAATCCTGCAAATTTGGCTGAATGGAAGAAAGTGTTCCAGATATTAGTGCCAAAAGAAAACCTGTGATAATTATAAATTATGATTCATGATTCCAGGTACATTGCAAGAATTTGCTAAAGAATTTGAAAAAATTATCTAGTTAGAGTGGTAGGATGTGATCATTAAAATTATGTGCTGACACAAACTAAGACGATAAGTGCTACAAAATAGCTACTTCAACTGGATCCTTTAAAGAACAATAAACCAAAGCGATTTATCAACTATCTGGGGATAAAAAGGTCACATGTCAATGCAAATAATGCCATAGTTTCATATGCTCAAGTTACTTACTTGTCAAAGATGTAAAGTTATTTGTTCATTGATTGTCCTAAACTGTTAGTAGGATACTTTATTTGTGACACCAAGGAGATATTGGATAGGAAGCGCAGGGTTATTTTAGTAATTTGATATTTTCTGTTTGGATGGCTCACAATCTGTTTAATAATCTGATAAATTTATTACATTTAACCAATATGAACATGAGAATGGGAAGCAGGAATTCATCCTCTGAGCCTGCTCTGCCAGTCACTGATTGTGTGATCACTTGCGCTTGTAACATTGTCGGTGTGCTGTGCATGGCAAATCTTAGCATACTTTGTGCATGGTTTGCAAAACGAAGGATTTCACAGTGACTTTTCACTTGTGATTATAAAGTATCAATCAATCAGTGCCTAGATTATGTTAAAAAAATAATGGATAACTACCTTGGAATACATTCATTGATATATTGTACACATGAGTTAGTTAGGTGAAGAGCATGGTTTCTTTGGCATCAGCAATGGGAGCTGAGTGGAGGAGATGAAGTCAGTTCTGAGATGTAACAAAAACTGGAGTCCTGATGTAACATTGGGCAGTGTGATGGTTTGAGGTTGATCAGCAGGCTTCAGTATTTGTAGGCCAAGTGAGTGGAGAAGCTGGGGGAATCGGTTCAATAGTTGGAAGCCAAACAATAGGAGTTAGCAGATTCATTGCAGCTGTTCCAACTCCCATTACAGGAAGAATGTGGAAGTTCTGGAGAGGATACAGAATCCAGATGCTTCTTGGATTAGAGGGTATTAGCCACAGGGAGAGCTTGGACAAATTTGGATCATTCTCTCCTGAGTGTTAAAGGCTGAGAGGAGACCTAATAGAAGCATATAAAATTATGAGAGTCATAAAAGGATGAAAATCTCTCCAGGTGGAAATGTCAAAGACTGGAGAGCATAGCTTTAAGGTGAGAGAGGCAAATTTTAAATGTGTGCAATGCAGATTACTACAGAGAGAGTGGTGGGTGCTTAGAAAGTGCTACCAGGAGTGGTTGCATATACAATAGTGCTATTTCAGAGACCTTTGGATATGCACATGGAAATGCAGGTGATGATGGGGGGGGGGGGGGGGGGGGGGGGGGGGGGATATGCATCATGTGTAGGCAGAGGAGATTAGTTTAACCTGGCATGATTTTTGGCCCAGACATTGTGGGCCAAATGGCCTGTTCCTGGCTCCATTGAAGATAGACACAAAATGCTGGAGTAACTCAGCAAATCAGGCAGCATCTTGTAGAAAAGGAATAGGTGGCGATTTGGGTTGCTACTCTTCTTCAGACCCAGTGCTACACTATTTAGCATTCCATTTTCTATGCTCCTCTGTGATCCCAGAAAATCTTTACTAAAGTAAGGATAATGAATCTCGTTGCAACTCTTGTGGGCCTGCTGCATTATGGTGCTGTGCTTCTCAGCACCTTTACCAGAGCAAAATACATGCCTGGAGCAACAGATTTGGCAGGTCTTTCATGTACATGTTGGCTACTTGTCTGAGAAATAAATGGATGGTATTTATTACATTTGGCATGATAGAGTCATACAGTGTGTAAACAGGACCTTCGATCCAACTTGCCATCATCAACCATCTACACTAGTTCCACCTGCCTGCATTTGGTCCCTCTAAACCTGTCTGAACCATTCTAAACCTGTCCTATCCATATGATGTTACTGCACTTGATGGTGTGGGCTACATGGCAATTGAATTGCAGCTTCTCGATTTGCAATTTAACAATGTGATGGATTTAATATATTTTTAAAAACTTAACATAAAGGGAGTGGTTAAGAAAGAACTGCAGATGCTGGAAAAATCGAAGGTAGACAAAAATGCTGGAGAAACTCAGCGGGTGAGGCAGCATCAATGGAGCGAAGGAATAGGTGATGTTTCGGGTCGAGACCACCCTTCTTCAGACCCTCTTTCCTCTTCAAGAGAGTGGTGTTGGATGGAACTGGAATTAGAGAGAGTGTCTCTTTGCAAGTTTTCAGGGAGGAGGTGGGAGAGATTTAGTGGAATTGCTGAGAGTTGTCTGATGCCTCCTGCCTTTTACGGCAAGATTCTGACACATCAGTAGTTTTCTCTGCTCTCTTTGGTTCTACAATGCTGTTGTCATCACTGCTGCACCTCTTTCAAGAACATCGACAAATATTTCACAACCCATCACTTTTGTCACTTTTTCAAAGAATCCAAATGTTTTTTTTTTAGATGTAGCCTAGCTTTTACAAATCTTTTCTACTCTTTATGATCCGCTGAAATTATTTGTCGAATTTAGTCACACTCCATTGTTGATCTCTGTCATTTCCCAATAATTTGTGCATTGGTCTAATTTCTTAATTAGTGGAATGGTTTGTTAGATTTTTCATCTAATGACATCATCATCGTTGTCATCGTTGAAAACATCAACGGGAACAGTGCCTTACAATGCTATGTATGACAGTGATCGCAACTTCTACTGAAGTGTGGATGGCCGTTGGCTCGCTAAGAGCTCATCTGCCCTTTGACAGGCCTTGTTTTTGGTCCTGCTGGGGGTCCACAGCCCCCTCCTCACCTGGCAAACCAGGTGGGGGAGATGGTTTAGTCGCCGACTATCAGACCATGGAGCAGGTAGCACGGGATTACATGGTACCCATGGCAGGTACATAGAAGATTAGAAGATTAGAAGATAATCAATTTCAAAGACGGTGGTAATTTAATTTCATAGTGTCTGTAATGAGTCGACTCGAACACACATCAAGATACAATACATATTTATTCAATCTACATACAGCAAGGATCCGCAGTCATTATGTCTCCGAGCTGCTACTAATTCTAACTAGCGTAAGCAGACTCTTGCTAATATGAAGCACATACTCGGCGGAGTTACCACTAACAAACACTATAATTGACTAGTATGAAATAGCCGATCTACAGTTTCGCTTCATTTTACAACATGATTTTTGTTTACCTTCAGACTATTTGTATTATTTTTGTCATCCCACCTTTTAAGTCTTCCTGGTTGCTATGCGTTTTATAATGCTTCCATTTTGTCATGTGCTATTTATGCATTATCATGTCATTTAAGCAGATTATCTTTTTGATGAATTCTAACAATTACCTGTTTAAGAATTTCCCACTCTTTTATCTCTCTGCCCATTATTATCTTCTCTGCAGCCATAGTCATACAGTGTGGAAACAGGCCCTATGGCCCAACTTGCCCACGCCGACTAACATGCCTCATATCCACTGGTACCACCTTCCCGCACTTCGGCCATAACTCTCTAAACCTATCCTATCCATGTTCTTGCCCAAATGCCTCTTAAACGTCAAGATAGTATCTGCCTCGCCTACCTTCTCGGGCAACTCATTCCTTTGTTTACAAAACATTACACCCTCAGGTTCCTATTAAATCTTTCCCCCCTCACCTTAAACCAATGTCCTTGTTCTTAATTCCCCTTCTCAGGGCAAAAGACTCTGCGTTTACCCAATCTATTCCTGTCATGATCTTGTGCACTTCTGTAAGATCACCCTCATCCGCCTGTGCTCCAAGAAATAAAGTCCTAGCCTGCTCAACCTCTCCCTATAGCTCAGGTCATCGAGTCCTGGCAACATCCTCATGAATCTTCCCTACACCCTTTCCGGCTTGAAAACATATTTCTTATAATATGGTGACCAATACTGAACACAATACTCCAAATGTGGCCTCATCAATATCTTATGCAACTGTAACATGACCTCCCAACTTCTTCACTCAATATTCTGACTATTGAAGGTCAATGTGCTGAAAGCCTCGACCACCCTATCTATCTGTGATGCTACTTTCAAGGAACGGGAACCCTGTACTCCTAGATCCCAATGTTCAACAATACTCCCCAGAGTCCTGTGTACATCTTGCCGTTATTTGACTTCCCAAAATGCAATACTTCACACTTCTCTGTATTCAATTCCATCAACCATGCCTCTGCTCACCTGCCCAACCAATCAAACAATTTCACTATCTGCAAAACCACCCACTTTAGTGTCATCTGCAAACTTGCAAATCATGCCTGTTATGTTCTCATCCAAATCATTGATATAGATGACAAACAGCAATGAGCCCAGCAATAAACCCTGAGGCACACCACTAGTCACAGTCCTCCAGTCCTACCATCACCCTCTCCTTCCTTCCATGAAGCCACTTTTCTATCCATTCAGCTATCTCTCCTTGGATCTGGTCTATTAATTTGGTTTTAAACTTGGTCACAAACCCTAATGAGCAGTTCAAGCA
The DNA here is from genome assembly GCF_010909765.2 of Amblyraja radiata. Lineage (NCBI taxonomy): Eukaryota > Metazoa > Chordata > Chondrichthyes > Rajiformes > Rajidae > Amblyraja > Amblyraja radiata. The sequence continues at coordinate 131,579,186 of NC_045956.1, forward strand.
CACTGTCTATTATAGGTCATCACTTGAGACACCCAAATAATTATCCGACCTGGAGATAAAACAAAATAGAAGCAATAAAAACTTGTTCTGAAAATTGAAGAAGCTTTGGAAGGAAAATGGTAAATGATTGTGCAATGGTTAGATAATGGATAACAGGAAATGTAAGCCTATAGGTTATAATACGTGCAGAAATTGTGATTAAAGAAATAGCAAAGAGTTACTTGATTATGCAAAGCATTATAGGAAGTAACTGTTAGTCAAAGACAATCCAAATGTGTAAGAAAAATATAAATATATGCACAAAATTAAAGAACATAGAGGGACAAAGAAATTGGATTAAAGAAAATCAGTATGATATAGTTGTCCAGGTGGGATGAATTCAGGTCATGTGCTGACGTTTAGATTATATAAGATTCAATTAGAAAGAAATGTTGATACCAATGAGAGAAGCACAGCAGATTGTTCTATTTGGCATTGCAGATGCCTTTACATGTCAGGTTTTCACAGGATTATTTTCTTAGCTCCTCTAATACTTAGGGTTGAACCTGTTTCAAAATTACTTCTGCCTGGTTAGTTTGATCATCATTTCAGGGTACAGCACTTCTGTCCAAACATAGGAGTGTAGCCACCTCTGGTTACTGCCAGTTGAAATGGTGAGATCCATCTTATTGATCATACTTAAGAGAGCAGCATGTCTAGTTGTTATATTAATTTCAGATTTCTTCAAAGTACCTGTCAGTCATGTTCAGAGGCGAACCTGTTATTTGTCATTGGAGGCTCCTGAAATTGCTGCAAGACAGATGTCTTTTACTTTATTAAATGGCATCTGTATTGCTGTTTTAATCCGGCTTTTAATTCCTATAAGTGAGGAAATTAAGGTCCAGCTGAAGTTCACTTTTTAAAATGTTATGATTCATCACAATTTTTTTTTAATTTAATGAATTTTCCACTTAAAAATAAGTTGAAGAACGCGGATATTCGAGGAGTATGAGTGGCTTGATAGAAGTAAAAAGATCTTGCTAGATCCACTGTTTTGCCAGATTCATAATTGTGCAGTAATAAATGGCAGCTGTTAATTTTATTCCACGTCCTTTAAATTATTAACCACTTACACAATTAGCTGTTATTTAAAGTAGTGCTGCACAATGGATAGGGATTCCACTGTCGTGGATTATACCATGCTGGAAATTTTTGTTGAAGAGCTTCTTCCGTCTTGTTTACTTATCTGCATCAATACTTTGACTGTAAGGTATAGCGTGACTTGGTGCGTAGAAACTCTGTCTCTAATGCTTATTTCCACCATGAAAATCATCTGCTGATACAAGATGAAAAATTGTTTCTTGTCAATTTGTTGGCATTCTGTTGAATCTGCACAGACAAGGAACATGAAATGTGCTGAGAATGGTCAAAAATAAAGCATTGAGTCTTCATGGTGTGGTAAACTCTGTATATCAGTTTCAAGCACCAATAATAATTGAATGTGCAAAGTTTCAAGAACACGCATTTTACTTTGTTATACAGACGAATGTAGATGTCTGAGTCACGTGGATCTTTAACTTAAACGCCTTATGTCAACTCTGTGACAAAGTGCATGCTTCCTGTTGTATCTTTTTGAGAAGGTGTCTAATATCAACATTGTTCTTGTAAAAGAAACGCACTTTTAATTCATAGGACAATAAAAATGTAGTATGGGGACACCAAATGGAAGCAATAAAATCTGGAATATTAATGACATAACCTCTGATTTTAGGGAAAAGAACCAAATGTTCAATTTGCATAATCCATTAATATCTCTTTAATCCTACTCAAGTGCTCATATTGTAACTTATTACTGGACTATTGGCATTTTTCAGATAGGTGCCACAGTGGTAGAGTTGCTGTCTTACAGCGCCAGAGATCCTGGTTCGATCCTGACTGGGTGCTGTCTGTATGGAGTCTGTTGGTTCTCCCCATGACCGCATGGATATTCTCTGGGTGCTCCGGTTTCACACACTCCAAGGATGTACACATTTTCAGGTTAATAGGCTTCAGTAAAAAAAAATTGTGAATTGTCCCTAGTGCGTAGGATAGTGCTAGTGCAGAAACAGAAAATAGGTGCAGGAGTAGGCCATTCGGCCCTTCGAACCTGCACCGCCATTCAATATGATCATGGCTGATCATCCAACTCAGTATCCTGTACCTGCTTTCTCTCCATACCCCCTGATCCCTTTAGCCACAAGGGCCACATTTAACTCCCTCTTAAATATAGCCAATGAACTGGCCTCAACTACATTCTGTGGCAGAGAATTCCACAGATTCACCACTCTCTGTGTAAAAAATGTTTTTCTCATCTCAGTCCTAAAAGATTTCCCCTTTATCCTTAAACTGTGACCCCTTGTTCTGGGGATCACTGGTCGCTGTGGACCCGGTGAGCCAAATGGCCTGTTTCCGTGCTGTATCTCTAAACTAAACTAAACAAAACTTCTAGCCCATCATCAAAATGATTGAAAAATATTCTGAATTTTGATCCTCATGGTACTGCTGATATGAGTATCCCAGCCAATTTTCCAAACACGTCAATCATTTGGTTTCAATTCCATAATCTTTCAAATAACTTCTGGAAGTTCACACAAATAATATCCATAAAAATTGCCCAATCCAAAACTTTTATCATTTTTCAAAAGAATCAGTCAGATTTGCTATTCTTACAGGCTGTTTTTGATCAACTAAAAATCGACAAGATGATCAGTTTTTCTACCCATTAATTACAGACCATCATTTTTCCAATGACATATAAGGTTAATGCCTGGTTTACTACTTTCACCTTTCATAAATAATGAAATGATGCATACTTTTACAATATTGAGGAATTGATTCTAAACCAAAAGACTTTTTGAATCATCTGATCCATTTGATTTGTTGCTCTTTAATAATAATAATAATAATAATAAATTTTATTTATGGGCGCCTTTCAAGAGTCTCAAGGACACCTTACAAAAATTGAGCATGTAGAGGAAAAACATGTAAGGGGAATGAAATAAAAAGTAGAGACATGACTAGTACACAAAGTAAAGACAGAATTCAATACAAAACACAGTATGAGGCAATTAATGCACAGATGAAAAGGGACAGGGACGTGGGGCTAAGGATAGGCAGAGGTGAAGAGATGGGTCTTGAGGCGGGACTGGAAGATGGTGAGGGACACGGAATTGCGGATCAGTTGGGGGAGGGAGTTCCAGAGCCTGGGAGCTGCCCTGGAGAAGGCTCTTTATCCCCATTATCTTTTTTTAATCACTGCTATTTTTCTCACTTTAGTTCATGTTTATGATTGAACATTAGCTTTGTTAATATGTTCAGGATATTATACTCTTCCTCTGATCTTGAAAGAATGATCACAAAATAAGTATTTCCTTGTTTTCATGAACAATATCACAAGTTTTTTAAGGGTGTGGCTGTCTCTTTGCCCTGACAATGTCCTGTATCCTATTCTCTTTTTTTTTTTTTCACTTAAATTTTTATTGATTTTTAAGAGATATTTTCAAAACAGTGCAACACCATAAAAAAAACAAAGTAAGAAAAACAGCAATCAAATTAAAAAAATAAGTAGATGGGGGGAAAAAAAAAAAAGAAGTAAATAAAAAAAAAAAATTAGAATAAGACCGTGTGGTTCACTTACCAAATTAAAAAAAGAAAAACCATTACATTGATTAGTTATCTGGAGATAATTCAACATTCATACAAACATGTGTTCAAGAAGGAACTGCAGATGCTGGAAGATCGACGGGACACAAAAATGCTGGAGAAACTCAGCGGGTGCAGCAGCATCTATGGAGCGAAGTAAATAGGCGACGCTTCGGGCCGAAACCCCTCCTCAGACATCTGAAGAAGGGTTTCGGCCCGAAACGTCGCCCATTTCCTTCGCTCCATAGATGCCGCTGCACCCGCTGAGCTTCTCCAGCATTTTTGTGTACCTTCATACAAACATACCATCTAGTTCTATATAACGCAATCTTCCCATATCTAGCTCGCCATTTATCTAATTGGTGTCATGGCTCAAATAAACAGTCCATTTTTCCCAGATCTTCCCAAATGAATTCTCCTTGACTCTCAAGGAATATGTCAATTTCTCCATATTAAAGATGTCTCGCACAATTTCTAACCACTGTTCCTGTTTTGGACTTTTTTCATTAAGCCACTGCCTGGTAATGGCCTTCTTACTTGCTGCAAGCAAAACTTTAATCAAATATGTATCTTCTATTTTTACACTATCTTTAATACGCCCCAGATACATCACAGGGCAGGTATTTGGGATTTTATAACCCAAGATATTATTTACAGCTGCATTAACATTTTCCCAGTATGGCCTTATCTTTACACAGTTCCAGAAAATATGCGAGTGGTCTGCCTCCGTATTCCCGCACAGCCTCCAACAGTGTTGTTGGACAGCAAGTTGTCTGCTTTTTATTTTGGGTGTTATAAAAAAGCGAGATAGATTCTTCCAGCAAAATTCTCTCCATACTAGTGAGCTTGTGGATGAACATTGTGTTTCACACATTTGATACCAATCTTCTTCTGTTATTTGAATCTTTAATTCTGCTTCCCATTTTGTTTTTATGTAGAGCGTTGATTCTCCCCCGCTTTCCACCAGAGCTTGGTAGAAAGCAGAGATGACCCGAGACCCCTTCTGTTTGTATGCATCCACAATCACCTATTCTCACTTAAAAAAATACATTGATTCTGTCATCCCTTACATCCTCCCATTCCTTTTGTAGCATCTCTTATCAGTATTGTCGCATTATGATGTTCTATGTATCTTTTTTAATTACCAGGATCTGCTCCCCTTTTGTCTTATTTTATGTTATTTTCCTTTTATCTTCATAATATACCAAACCGCATTAGCCATGTACTTAGCATCTGGTAAGAGCCCGTGCCCTTCAGAGCTATAAACTAATTCTGTATAACATTAACCTTTTTTTTTTTAATACATTGCATTACCATCTTTCAAATGCCCATAACTAAAATTGCCCAATTTACTCAGGATACTTTTTGGCTTATCCTTACTCAAACCTGAGAAGCTGCAAAACTTCAAAGATTTTATAAAATGTTATAGCAAGTCGATTAAGTCGCCTGACAGTTGAATCTATCAAGTGCCTCAAGACACATAAATTACTGTTTTAACATATTCTTAAATACCAATGAATATACAGCACAAATCATTTGTATTCACATAAATGATGAGTCATGTGGCTACTTTCAACCACAGAAGACTGCACATAGCCTAGAATGCAGGTTGTCCTTGTAAAGTTCAATCCTTGTAAAACTAAAACAATTGAGCTGTTTACTGCATATCTAGGGGATTGGAAATTATAACTGAAATGCAATTTACAAATGGAAAGTGTCTGATGATGTGGAAGTATGGATCCCTATCAATTGGAGGATCCATCTAATTCATTCCTTAGAACTCCATAGAATGAAAATTGAGTGGGGGTGTGGAAAGGTAAGAGGTTTTGTTTAGCTTAGTTTAGTTTATTTTTATCATGTGCACTGAGGTACAGTGAAAACCTTTTGTTGAATGCCATATAGTCAAAGAAAAGACTATGTGATTACAATCAAGCTGTCCACAGTGCACAGATAAAAGATAACATTTAGCAGATAAAGGATAACATTCAAATATCTCCAATGAAGTGGATAGGAGGTCAGGACTGTACTCTAGCTGATGAGCAGACCGTTCAGTTGCTTAATAACAGCTGGAAAGAAACTATCCCTGAATCTAGAGGTATATGTTTTCAAGGCCACTGGACGGAAGTCATTGAGGCATGAGATCATGCTTAGCTTTGAGGTTGTGCTTCTATAATGTAATCCACACTTTCAAATTCCACTACAGGCAGCTAATAGAAACATAGAAAATAGGTGCAGGAGGAGGTCATTCGGCCCTTCGAGCCAGCACCGCCATTCATTGTGATCATGGCTGATCGTCCCCTATCAATAACCCGTGCCTGCCTTCTCCCCATATCCCTTGACTCCACTAGCCCCCAGAGCTCTATCTAACTCTCTCTTAAATCCATCCAGTGACTTGGCGTCCACTGCCCTCTGTGGCAGGGAATTCCATAAATTCACAACTCTCTGGGTGACATTTTTTTTCTTACCTCAGTCTTAAATGAGTTATTAATTTATGCATTTGGCTCTTAATTATTATTATTTGAAATAGAACCAAACAGGTTTTTTACAATGTAGGTAAACCCACAATTTTCTTCCAATTTTATAGCAATGGACATTACTTGGGTTGATTACTATCAATTCAGTAATATATATCAATATGTCTATATTTATTCTGGTAAGTGAAGACATTTGCACCAAACTACACACACAATACAGACTGCTGAACTTGTATTAATTTTGTTTTCAAATATTCTCCTCCCTTTTCTTTTTCCATCTCTTCTAAACCTGACCACACAGCCATGATTTTACAAATCCTGGAATTATAAAACATGCTGCTAAAAATGCAGATTAAGGAATGATAAACAGACTTGAAAATTGGTCTTCAGGTATATTTGGTGCCAAGTTGAAAGTTACAAAATAAATGATAAAACTTGGACGTCTCCACATATGCCAGCTGAACTGTTTAGTACGTCTAGCACCTTTTCAGATATCTAGCAACTGCTGTTGTATTTTTTTTATGAAGTAAAATTAACTAAATGTTTTCAAAGAGTCAAAGTATTTTATTTTTGAAGTAATTTTAACAATCAGTTTGAAATGCTAACTCCATTTCATGCTGCACAGATGCTCCACATATTTCATTTAGCTTGCTCAAATTTCAGCTCAGAAGAAAATAAACCAAGATATACCTTAAATTAACCACTTGACAGAATGATGAATCCGTGTAATAAATTGTAGTTTCATGTGCGAGTGATTTTTGCCTTGACAGAATCATTACATCTGGATTGGGATGTACACTTGAACAGTGACCTTGCTGGATGTTAATTTCAACTATCACATTCTGCATCTTCAGAGCAGCTGCAGGGTGTTATGAGAATGTCTCTTTAAAAAGTGATCTACTTCCTGTGTCAGCCTACGAATGATGAGGCAGCTGAGAGCATATCAAGCAATCTGCATCTGTGATATGCAAGATAGACACAAAATGCTGGAGCAATTCAGCGGGACAAACATCATCTCTGGAGAGAAGGAATGGGTGACGTTTTGGGTCAAAACCCTTCTTCAGACTGTGATATGCACAAATCTGCTTTTAATGCTCTTCTCGGGGAGCAAGTCATGTTAATAATTCCTTAAAGACAGAACTTCCCAATTTTATAATTTATTTTGTAGCTTCCAATGGCACCAAATATGTAGGAAAGAACAGCAGATGCTGGTTTAATCGAGGGTAGACACAAAATGCTCAGAGGGCCAGGCAGCATCTCTGGATAGAAAGAATGGGTGAAGTTTTGGGTCGAGAGGAAGGGTCTCGACCCGAAACGTCACCTATTCCTTCTCTCCAGAGATGATGCCTGTCCCACTGAGTTACTCCAGCATTGGCACCAAATATAACTGAAGACCAATTTTAAAGTCTTAATGTGTATGCTTATCATTCCTTAATCTGCATTTTTTAACAGTATGTTTTATAATTCCAAAAATGATAAAGTCAAGGCTGGTTTAGAAGAAACAATAGTAAACATATTCTTGAGCGTTGCCATATGCAGAGTGTGACAAACATTGTTGGGGCATGAATCCATAGGGTTTAAAGTCTAAGGTTTGATGTTTGGAAGTTATGAATACAGTGATAACCATATAACCATATAACAATTACAGCACGGAAACAGGCCATCTCGGCCCTACAAGTCCGTGCCGAACAACTTTTTTCCCTTAGTCCCACCTGCCTGCACTCCTACCATAACCCTCCATTCCCTTCTCATCCATATGCCTATCCAATTTATTTTTAAATGATACCAACGAACCTGCCGCCACCACTTCCACTGGAAGCTCATTCCACACCGCTACCACAACCTATCTCTGTAACTTAGTTGTTGAAACCCAGGCAACATTCTAGTAAATCTCCTCTGTACTCTCTCTATTTTGTTGACATCCTTCCTATAATTGGGCGACCAAAATTGTACACCATACTCCAGATTTGGTCTCACCAATGCCTTGTACAATTTTAACATTACATCCCAGCTTCTATACTCAATGCTCTGATTTATAAAGGCTAGCATACCAAAAGCTTTCTTTACCACCCTATCTATATGAGATTCCACCTTCAAGGAACTATGCACGGTTATTCCCAGATCCCTCTGTTCAACTGTATTCTTCAATTCCCTACCATTTGCCATGTACGTCCTATTTTGATTTGTCCTGCCAAGGTGTAGCACCTCACATTTATCAGCATTAAACTCCATCTGCCATCTTTCAGCCCATTTTTCCAAATGGCCTAAATCTCTTTGGAAATCCTCTTCATTATCCACAACACCCCCTATCTTGGTATCATCTGCATACTTACTAATCCAATTTACCACCCCTTCATCCAGATCATTGATGTACATGACAAACAACAAAGGACCCAACACAGATCCCTGAGGCACCCCACTAGTCACCTGCCTCCAACCCGACAAACAGCCATCCACCATTACCCTCTGGCTTCTCCCATTCAGCCACTGCTGAATCCATCTTGCTATTCCTGCATTTATACCCAACAGTTTAACCTTCTTAACCAACCTTCCATGAGGAACCTTGTCAAAGGCCTTACTAAAGTCCATATAGACAACATCCACTACTTTACCCTCGTTAATTTCCCTAGTAACCTCTTCAAAAAATTCAAGAAGATTAGTCAAACATGACCTTCCAGGCACAAATCCATGTTGACTTCCTAATCAGACCCTGTTTATCCAGATGCTTATATATATTATCTCTAAGTATCTTTTCCATTAATTTGCCCACCACTGAAGTCAAACTAACAGGTCTATAATTGCTAGGTTTACTCTTAGAACCCTTTTTAAACAATGGAACAACATGCGCAGTACGCCAATCCTCGGGGACTATTCCCGTTTCTAATGACATTTGAAATATTTCTGTCATAACCCTGGCTATTTCTACACTAACTTCCCTCAATGTCCTAGGGAATATCCTGTCAGGACCTGGAGACTTATCCACTTTTATATTTTTCAAAAGTGTCAGTACTTCTTTTACTTTGAAACTCATAGTATCCATAACTACTCTACTCGTTTCCCTTACCTCACATAATTCAATATCCTTCTCCTTGGTGAATACCGAAGAAAATAAATTGTTCAATATCTCTCCCATCTCTTTTGGCTCTGCAGATAGCTGCCCACTCTGTTTCTCCAATGGACCAATTTTATCCCTCATTATCCTTTTGCTATTAATATAGCTGTAGAAACCCTTTGGATTTACTTTCACCTTACTTGCCAAAGCAACCTCATATCTTCTTTTAGCTTTTCTAATTTCTTTCTTAAGATTCTTTTTACATTCCTTATACTCCACAAGCACCTCATTTACTTCATGCTGCCTATAATTATTGTAGATCTCCCTCTTTTTCCGAACAAGATGTCCAATTTCCCTTGAAAACCAGGGCTCTTTCCAATTTTTACTGTTTCCTTTCAACCGAACAGGAACATAAAGATTCTGTACTCTTAAAATTTCCCCTTTAAATGTCCACCATTTCTCTTCTACATCTTTCCCATAAAACAAAATGTCCCAGTCCACTCCTTATAAATCATCTCGCATTTCATCAAAGTTAGCCTTTCTCCAATCAAAAATCTCAACCCTAGGTCCAGTTCTGACCTTCTCCATAATTATATTGAAACTAATGGTATTGTGATCACTGGACCCGAAGTGCTCCCCAACGCATACCTCCGCCACTTGTCCCGTCTCATTTCCTAACAGGAGGTCCAGCACTGCCCCTCCTCTAGTAGGTACCTCTATGTATTGCTGCAAAAAACTATCCTGCACACATTTTACAAACTCCAAACCATCCAGCCCATTTACAGAATGTGTTTCCCAGTCTATGTGTGGAAAGTTGAAATCTCCCACAATCACTATCTAGTGCTTACTACTAATATCTGCTATCTCCTTACATATTTGCTCTTCCAATTCTCGTTCCCCATTTGGCGGTCTATAATACACCCCTATAAGTGTTGCTACACCTTTCCCACTTCTCAGTTCCACCCAAATAGCCTCCCTAGATGAGCCCTCCAATCTATCCTGCCAAAGCACTGCTGTAATATCTTCCCTGACTAGCAATGCAACACCTCCACCTCTTGCCCCTCCAATTCTATCACACCTGAAGCAACGAAATCCCGGAATATTTAGTTTCCAATCACAGCCCTCCTGCAACCATGTTTCACTGATCGCCACAACATCATACTTCCAGGTGTCTATCCAGACTCTAAGCTCATCCACCTTTCTTACAATGCTCCTAGCATTAAAATATGCACATTTAAGAAACCCCTCGTCTCTTCTTCTCTGTTTATTTCCTTTTTTTTCTTTCTCCTCTTGTGTCCGAGTGCTTCCCTTTTCTGCTTCCTGCCTCCCATTCTGTCTACTAGCTTTCTCTATTTGAGTCCCTCGCCCCAACCATTCTAGTTTAAAGTCTCCCCAGTAGCCTTTGCAAATTTCCCCGCCAGGATATTGGTCCCCCTCGGGTTCAAGTGCAACCCATCCTTTCTGTACAGGTCCCACCTTCCCCAAAAGAAGTCCCAATGATCCAGAAACTTGAATCCCTGCCCTCTGCACCAGTCTTTCAGCTACGCATTTATCCTCCACCTCGCTCCATTCCTACTCTCACTGTCGCGTGGTACAGGCAGTAATCCTGAGATTGTTACCTTTTTGGTCCTTTTCCTTAACTCTCCTCCCAACTCCCTAAATCCTCCCTTCAGGACCTCTTCACTTTTTTTACCTATGTCATTTGTACCAATATGTACCACGACCTCAGGCTCCTCTCCCTCTGATTTCAGGATATCTTGGATGCGTTGAGACACGTCCGAGACCTTGGCACCAGGGAGGCAGACCACCATCCTGGTCTCCCGACTGCGTCCACAGAAACGCCTATCCGACCCCCTAACAATAGAGTCCCCAATTACAATTGCCCTCTTCTTTTTTTCCCTACCTTTCGGAGCAACAGTGCCGGTCTCTGTGCTGGAGGCCCGTCCGCTGTTGCTACCCCCGGGTAGGCTGTCACCCCCATCCGTACTCAAGCAGGAGTACTTATTTGCAAGGTGTACCAACATTGGAGTACTCCCTCGTTCCTGCCTCTGCCCCTTGCCCTTCCTTAGCGTGACCCACATGTCTCTCTCCCGTGGTTTTGGAGTGACCACCTCCCTATAACTCCCCTCTATGACCTCGTCACTCTCCCTGACCAGACATAGGTAATCGAGCTGCTGCTCCAGGAACCTAATACGGTCCCTTAGGAGCCCCATCTCTCTGCACCTGGTGCAGATGTGGACGTCTGGAGGGCCATCCGACACCATGACCTCCCACATCTGACATCCAGAACAGTACACTGCTCTGACTGTTATTCTCTCGCCTTACCCTGGATCCGATACCAGTATAATACAATAAAAACTGCTGGGAGAAATCAGCAGGTATCTGACACAAACAGCTGCTCCCTCTTGCCCTTTAAACTGCACCTTTATTATATAAACAAAAAGCACTGTACCCTTAGCTCACTGTACCTTTACTAAAGCACTGTACCTTTAGCCCACTGTACCCTTGGCTCACTGTACCTTTAGCCCACTGTACCTTTAACCAGAAAGCAGAAATGCTAACCTGAGGTTGCACCCAATCAGCTGCTTCCTCTAGTCTGCTTCCGCCAATCAGCGGCTTCCACCAGAACCCTCCCTATGGAGTGTGGAACGTTACGGGTTTTGGTAAAAGCCCTGACCCTCCTCCACTGTCTCCAACGGTCCCGAGCCTCTGTGAAAACAAGCCCCGCGCCCGATTTAAGTACTCACCGCCCTGACCCTCCTCCACTCGCTCCAACGGTCCCGGGCCTCTGTGAAAACAAGCCCCGCACCCGATTTAAGTACTCACCGCCCTGACCCTCCTCCACTCGCTCTAGAAAGTCCTTTTGGTGAAAGGGCCAATTCTGTAAGATTCAAAATTTCCTTAAATACTCTCAACCCCATTCTAGTTTGAGTCATTTCACACAGAGAGTGGTGAATCTCTGGAACTCTCTGCCACAGAAGGTAGTTGAGGCCAGTTCATTGGCTATATTTAAGAGGGAGTTAGATTTGGTCCTTGTGGCTAAAGGGATCAGGGGGTATGGAGAGAAGGCAGGTACAGGATACTGAGTTGGATGATCAACCATGATCATATTGAATGGCGGTGCAGGCTCGAAGGGCCGAATGGCCTACTCCTGCACCTATTTTGTATGTTTCTATGTCCCACCTGCCTGCGTTTGGCTCATATCCCTCTAAACCTATCTTATCCATGTACCTGTCAAAATGTTATTAAAACATTGTTATAGTACCTACCTAACCTACCTCCTCCAGCAGCTCGTTCCATATACCTATCACCCTGTGTACGAAAAAGTTGCACCTCGGGTTCCTTTTAAAGAGCCCTTGTACAGAGGTTTTAAATAGGTTCCTTGTACAGAGCCCTAGTGAGATTGTGTGCAGTTTTGGTCGCCTAATTTGAGGAAGGACATTCTTGCTATTGAGGGAGTGCAGCCATTTAGAACGGAGATGAGGAAACACTTTTTCTCACAGAGAGTGGTGAGTCTGTGGAATTCTCTGCCTCAGAGGGCAGTGGAGGCAGGTTCTCTGGATGCTTTCAAGAGAGAGCTAGATGGAGCTCTTAAAAATAGCGGAGTCAGGGGATATGGGGAGAAGGCAGGAATGGGGGGTACTGATTGGGGATGATCAGCCATGATCACATTGAATGGTGGTGCTGGCTCGAAGTGCCAAATGGCCTACTCCTGCACCTATTGTCTATTGCAAATAATTTCCCCTCACCATAAAACTATGTCCCCTGGTTCTTGATTCCCCTACTCTCTGTAAAAGATACTGTGCATTTACCTATTTATTCTCTCATGATCTTATCCACATCTATAAGACCATCTCTCATCCATCTGCGCTCCAAGGAATGAAGTACGAGCCTGCTCAACGTCTCCCTAAACATCAAACCCTCAAGTCATGGCAACGTCTTCATAAATCTTAGCTGCACCCTTTCTAGCTTAACAACATTTATTTCAGTAACAGGATGGCCATAACTGAATACAATACTCTAAATGTGCCCTTACCAATATCTCATACAACTGTAACATGGCCTCACAACTTCTAGACTCAATACTCTGCCTGATGAAACCCATTGTGTCGAAAGCCTTCTTAACAACTCTTTCTACATGTAATGCTACTTTCAAGGAATTATGCACCTGCACTCCCGGATCTCACTGCTCTACAACACTCCCCAGAGCTCTGCCATTTACTATGTAGGTCCTGCCCTGGTTTGACTTTCCAAAATGTAACCCCTTGCACTTCTCTGTACTAAACTCCATGAACCATTCCACAGCTCACCTGCCCAAACAATTAAGATCCTGGTGCAATTTTTGAGACCCATCTTCACAATCTATGATATCACCTACTGTAGTGTAATCGACAATCTTGGTAAGATCAGAGCATTTTACAATTTAATGCTGTCTTGGGGACCTGCATTTATACCACATTTATACTGCAATACCATTGCAAATTTGTTTCATATAAAGAGTGGTCTCATGGTTCAGGTTGGGTATCTTGTCAAAAGAAGCACCTGGTTAGGACAATATAGCAAATAAAGAACAAGAAAATAGCGTATCTTATTAAATTATAAGCCTCATTGTCCAAGAGAAGATATTTAAAGAAAATCTTTAAAAAAAAAAAAAAACAATCTTAGGTTATCCTGAATAGTTGATAGGTGAATGGCTTTATGGATTTATTAACAGGACAGTTTACTACAACTAACAGCTGAACTAATGAGGCTGAATTTTTTGGCAGAATTCCAGACAATCATTGATTTGAACCCTGTGGCGATTTAAAATATAGTGAGCCACCAGCTGTCAAATTTAAATTTGATCTTTCCACTGGCCATCCTAGGCCTTCGGCCATAATCATGCGTCAGTGTGCATGGATCGTGGAGGGGGGTGGGAGTAGTAACATTTACACACCATATTGTAATCCTCAGGCTTCAGATCTGTGCCATGGAGCCTTTATTGCTCTAGCCTGCATTTGGCTCCTCGTGGGTGTTAAATTGATGTGTTGATAATAATTGGATAAAATCCAGTCCCTTTCCCACTGTCATTCATTCTGCTGTTCTCTGATGTACCCAGTAAGGAAAATGGAACCTTCTGGGCAGCAATGGGATCAACAACATGTCTTCTGAATGTTGTTTGTGGAACTTTTTATGAAATGTGGCAACAATTTCATAAAAGGACGACAGATGGCACAATGGGCTAAGTGTTCAGCTGGCAACCGGAAGGTAGCTGGTTCGAATCCCGCTTGGAGTGCATACTGTCGTTGTGTCCTTGGGCAAGACACTTCACCCACCTTTGCCTGTGTGTGTCCTTGGGCAAGACACTTCACCCATCTTTGCCTGTGTGTGAATGTAATTATGTGAAGCACTTTGGGGTCAATGCAAGTTGACTAAAAATGTGCTATATAAATAAAGAAATTTAAAAAAATTTAAAACAACAGATGGGTTCATTATATCCATCCACATGATATATTTTCAATGAGTTTTGCAGTTTTCAACTTTGTTCACCCGATTTACATACTCAGTGGCTTTTCAGTGGTTCCTGTATGTAGTCCTTGTCCTCGTTATGAACCAGCCACTATTCATTTTCATATAATGTCTTTATGGTGTTTTGTGACCTGGGGATTAGGAAGGAATTTACTTGAAGTAATCTTCTTCCTGGATTAAATGTAGCCATCTGATGCACAACCTAGCTCCCTTTGGCTTGGAGAATATTAAACAAAAGTGAGAGCTTTTCTATTAGATGGCATTCTTTAATGCTTTTGTTTATAATTGCTGAGAAATATGAAGCACAGAAACTATTCCGTGAAAACTGAGGGAAAAATACATATGAAATGAGATCAAACCATTTAATTAATTATCTTCAGAAGAAAGTCATCAGATATGTAAACATGTACAGAATATAACGAATTTCTGATCCTAAATGCCAAAAGTGCTCTTTGTTACTTTAAATAGCAGTATATAACACTATGTAAACCAGAGAGCTAAACTTTAACCTATCTCTAATCCATCGCCAGGAGCTGCAAAGTTGATATTTGTTATTGTTACCCGTTCTGTCCATCAGAAACACTTATTTTCTTATATCAGGTTCCAGATAAAAATGTTTTTTTACTTTTATGAATTTAATTTGCAAATGCAATGAAACATACCTTTACCTCAGAGAGCGACTGGACTAAAGTGCCATTATCCCATCAGAATAATTTAATTTTGAATATAAATGATTGCACGCATTCATATGAATAATCAATCAGAATGAAAAGTGAGGATGTTAACTTTCTCTGGTAAGTGAAAATGGGACAGTGTGGGATGTAAAATTAAAGCAGACTGTTCTTTCATGCCATTTTCACAATCTCCAATAATATGCTACTGAACGCATGCCAAATTTAGGTTCATATCCTGTGCATCTAAGCCTCTTTCTCAGAATAAATATTCAGATTAATGAGGGAGGCATCTAAGGCAAGTTTAAAAAAAAATCCATTTATTGAGACCAGGAAGAATGGAATTATGCCTCTGAATACAGAAAAAGTTTAGGTCACTTTGCACTTTTTCCTCCAACCCAATCACATTTTCAAGATGCCCTGGAGTGCATTGCACTTGTCCCTGACAAATTAGCATGTTGCCATTCTGCATTACTCTGTTTGAAGCAGGAAGATTCATTGAAACAAATCCAGAGGTTATAATGGAGTGGACCTCCTCTGCAGGGTCCCCCATGCATTCTAATGACAGCCGCAAAGGTGTTAAAGGTACCTCCGTGACATTGGGTAAACAGGATAAATACATCCAGCTCAAGATAGAGGTATAAACACAGCCTGTCCTTTTCCATATCACTTCAGATGATTCTATTTCAATTATCTATACATTTTTTTTAAAGTTCTTCCTCATAACTTTTCAGATAGACACAAAATGCTGGAGTAACTCAGCGGGACAGGCAGCTCATAACTTTTCAGTGCGTGTTGTGTATCTTTACAATAATGTACATGTGAGAAAGCATTTTCCTAGCCTGCCCTTTTGTTCTTTTGATGATGATCTCTAACATTACGTTCAATATTACTGGGTAAAAGTAGTCCCCTATTTACCGTATCAAAACCAATTCCATTTTGATCACATTTTCTCTTTATAGTTTTGCTGATACCCGCCCTGGTCTCATTAGTCTCTCCTTCTCACAAGCTAAAGCCTCACACCCTGGTGACATTATGTTGAAGCACCACTGCACATTCTCTGAAACCTTAATAACGCTGTCTCCAAAATTGGACTCAGGAGAGAGAAGGATAAAAACATTATCATCCTCAGACTCCTGTAGTTAAGGTGTCAGAAAACATCAATTGCCCATTGTATTCCGTTCCATACAAATGATGATGTTAGACATTAAATACAACCACCTGACAGATGTTGATCCCATTCAAAACGGGACACTCCAAAACATTATGTTCCTCACATTTTGTGAAAACCTGTTCAGATTGAGTCATTCATTTCCCTAAAATCGAATCCAGAACATAAAGTGACTTTAGTCATTAAATATGGAAAATAGAAGCAAAAATAATACCATACTTATGTCACATTGCGATGTGGTGTTAAGGAGCTGTCCCTCTGTGGCGACCTAATCTGCGAGTTCAGAAGAGTGTCTTCGACCTTCAAGCTCGAGGGCACTCACCTGGAAAACCTCGATCGACCATCCACGATGAAACCGTGAACTGGATCGATCGAACACACACACACACACACACACACACACACACACACACACACACACACACACACACAAAAACACACACACAAACACACACACACACACACACACAAAAACACACACACACACACACAAAAACACACACACACACACACACACACACACACACACACACAAAAACACACACACACACACACACAAAAACACAAAAAAAAAAAAACGGGGGCCAGGGAAAGCGGGGGAGCACTGTCTGAAATTCACAGCCGCGATGAAGAGGAAGGTAAAAGACGGCTACACAGTGACATGAGTCCTTTAGAGAGCGAAGGGGGGGGGGGGAGGAGGAGTGGAGACACTTTTAAGAAGTCAGACAACGATTAATAAAGTTTAGCGGGCATTTTACCCAACGGTCGGTTTTCCTTGGTACTGAAAACTCCAATGAGCCAATTAAAATGCCCGGTCAGCGAAGCAGATTGCCTATGGCCCTCGACTGCCTGTAACTAAATAGCGACCCCACCCCACTGCACTACGAGTTAAAAAGAATCATGCCGACCAAATTTTACTCGCGGAAAATTTTTCAACATGCTGAAAAAAATTTCCGCGACCTGGCTGAGGCCGCGAGTATTTGGCAACTTCCCTCGACCATGAAGGAGAGTTCCAGTGACCTCATAGGACCTCCTAGGACCACGTGTCGACCATGCTGCGAGTTTGAGTCCTGGGCAAACTCTTCTAAACTCGCAGATTAGGTCGCCGCAGTGCAACAGCCCCTTTACACACAAGGATTAGTTAAAGGGTTTGAATTGGTTGCTCCAATCAGTAAGATGTCCACTTCTGAAATTCAGTTCCTGATGGATGTGGCAAAGGCCTGCTTTCAGCTGGAATACTCCTCTTAAAGTGACGTTTTCTTGAGACTTGATTTGTGATGTGCTGGAAGTTGTTTGTCCGCAGAGCAAATGTCAAGATTTTCAAAAGCTTTGCTTGAGGTAATTGTTGAAGAACTGGAGCCGAGGAGGGAGTTCCTGTTCCTCAACAGTATGAGAAGTGTTGTCAATCTTAATGCCCACCAGAGCTGAACAGGAATCTCAGTGATCATCAGCTCCCGAGTGTTTTTATAAGGACTTTGAGATAGAATAGCAATGGCTAGGACTGCCTTGCAGTTTGCTACTCTCTATACATGTGACAGCAGTCCTTCACCATCCTCTCCCACCACCTTATACAATTCATCACCCATCATCAATTCCTTCATCTCAGGCACATAGACCTCCACAGTATTTAAATTGTGTGTTGTGAACATTGGACACTTCCACAGCTATTGTATCTTTCCAGTATTTTCTATTTTATTTCAGATCAGTGGTCATAGAGTGATACAGTGTGGAAACAGGCCCTTCAGCCCAACTTGCCCAGCCGGTCAACATATCCCAGCTACACTAGTCCCACCTGCCTGCATTTGGACCATATCTATACTCAATGCTCTGTACTGGCTTTTATAAATCAGAGCATTGAGTATAGAAGTTGGGATGTAATGTTAAAATTGTACAAGGCATTGGTGAGGCCAATTCTGGAGTATGGTGTACAATTTTGGTCGCCTAATTATAGGAAGGATGTCAACAAAATAGAGAGCGTACAGAGGAGATTTACTAGAATGTTGCCTGGGTTTCAGCAACTAAGTTACAGATAGGCATATGGACGGGAAAGGAATGGAGAGTTATGGTCTGAGTGCAGGTAGATGGGACTAGGGGGGGGAAAAAAATGTTCAGGCTCTCAATTCCCCTACTCTAGGCAAGGGACTCTGTGCGTTTATCTAATCTATTTCCCTCATGATTTTATACACTTGTTTCCCACGTCATCTGGGTAATAGATCTGGACATGCCCACAGCCGGTGTAAATATGATACTTGTCCCTGCAACTTTTCTTTTGTAATCACAATAATGAGTAGGTTAACATATGATGAGCGTTTGACCGCACTGGGCCTATATTCGCTGGAGTTTAGAAGAATGATGGGGGACCTCTTTGAAACGTACAAAGGCTTGGATAGAGTGGATGTGGAGAGGATGTTTCCACTGGTGAGGGAGTCTAGGACTAGAGGTCATAGCCTCAGAATTAAAGGATGTTCATTTAGGAAGGAAATGCAGAGGAATTTCTTTAGAAGGCTGTGGAGGCCGTCAGTGGATATATTTTAGGTAGATAGATAGATTCTAGATTAGTACAGGTGTGAAAGTTTATGGTGAGAAGGCAAGAGAATGGGGTTAGGAGGGAGAGATAGATCAGCCATGATTGAATGGCGAATAGACTTGATGGGCTGAACGGCCTAATTCTACTACTATAGCTAATGATCTTATGAATAAACCTTAGAGGAGCAAAATAGAAGAGGGAAAGATCTGTTCTTCCCTGAATTATCCAAGATCTGCTTTTTTTTGATAATTTGATGATGGGGAGGAGTTGGGCATTGCCAAGGGCAATGGGAGGTAATTGCTCAAGACTTGTGTCCACAACAAACTGTGACATTGCTATTGGACATGACAGCACCCCCAAGAGAAGTCAAATGTCTAATGCAACGTTGCCGATCGATATCCTCCAGAGATGCTGCCTGACCGTCTTAGTTACTCCAGCACTTTGTGGTTTACTCAAAATTCCGGCATCTGCAGTTCCTTGTATATGCAAAATAATTTTGATGGATTTCTTTGGATCACAGGTCTTTTTTTCGATGCACACAAGCCGATGATCAATATTCAGTTCCCTTTTATATACATGTCTTTGGTGGATGTCCTTGAAATCACTCCATAATGTTTTGTGACGTAATCTCACAATAATAAAACATTCTCTAGATGATAGTAATAGAGATTCAGGAGTCAGGAGGAACTTACGTGTTGGAAATATTTTATACCCCAGCTATAATTATTCTCCTAGGTACTGAACGCAGCTGGCAGTAATCACAGCTAAGATTCTGCTTCTCACAAGCTGGGGTTTGCCTTGGAAAATGATGTTGATTAAATGCACACAATAGTAGTAGCTGGATTGCAGTGGAGAGAAAGATGTTTCTTCCTTGATCTGTTCTGACACCTGAGAATAGCCAGTGAATCGGTGCTGTGAATCGGTGACAGTTGATGTCATCCCCTGTGCACTCAGGGAATTAATTACAACATAACCACCGTCTAAAGCACAATCAGCAACCAAAAACATTTTAGAAATTAGAAATTTTGTTTGTTTTTATTCCCTGAGTGTATCCTTTTTACGGCAGGTCCATCACCGATTTCCCGGCACCGATTTGCCAGATTATCTGTTTTGCCGGACCAACAGAGATCACTGCCTCTGAGATGAGTCGAACAGTACCAGAACGATCTAACTAGGTCACTGAGGGGCCGAGATATTGGCCGGCTAAGTCTGCATCAGACGTCAGCTATGGGAACAGATCCACCCCCTCCTGCCGGGACAGAGTTCCAGAGCCCCAGACACAGGGGGCAAATTCGACCTAGCGATTGGAGGTCTGGCCTCGGTAGTCGTCTTTGGGAACGGATAGAAACTTGGAAAATAAGTGCCGGAGTAGGCCATTCAGCCCTTCAAGCCAGCACCGTCATTCAGTATGATCATGGCTGATCATCCAAATTCAGTACTCTGCTCCTGCTTTCTTCCCGTATCCCTTGATTCTGTTAGGCCGAAGAGCTATATCTAACATCCAGTGAATTTGGCCACCACTGCCTTCTGTGGCTGAGAATTCCACAGATTCACAGGGTGAAAAGGTTTTTCCTCATCTCAGTCCTAAATGGCCTACCCCTTATTCATAAACTGTGACCCCTGGTTCTGGACACCCCCAAAATCGTGATTTTTTTTCCTGCATCTAACCTGTCCAACCCTTCAAGAATTTTATATGTTTCTATAATGCCCGAGTTCCCGAGCCCTGGCCGCACAAGCAAATTCGACCTGTCGATCAGAGGTCTGGCCTCCTTGGTCGGTTGTGGGAACGGATCCACCAGTTCCTGCTGGGCTGGAGTTCCAGTCCCAGCCGCAGGGGGCAAATACGTCCCACCGATCAGAAGCCTGGCCGCGGAAGTCCCGATGACGTCAAGATGGGCCGCCTCACCCGGCCTAGGTGCCACATTTTGGGGGGACCTCCGGGAGCTCTTGTAATTTTGTCCAGATTAAAGGAGGTGCCAGACCATTAGTTGCCGGAAAATCGGTGATGGGCCTGTACTACTCCATCCATGGTGTACATACAGTGCTTCTCCCAATCAAAATGAAGATGTACATTTTAAAATAAACTCTAAAGCCAGTGAGATATTTTGATAAAACATCAGACTCATGAAGCCTTACAGGCCCCTTGGCCCAACATGCTCACACCGGCCAACATGTCCCATCTACACTTGTCCCACCTGCCTGCATTTGGCCCATATCCCTCTAAAGCTGTCCTATCCATGTACCTGTCCAAATTTTTCTTAAATATTGAAATAGTACCTGCCTCAACTACCGCCTCAGGCAGCTTGTTCCATACACCCACCACCCTTTGTGTGAAAAGGTTACCCCTCGGATGAACTGTGCTACGATGTGCACCACTTAGAAAGCCAACGTTCCAAAGTGGCTGAGACAAATACATGGTATGCAGATCCGGCCAGAGTGGGAGATGTGGGGCTTGATGGGCTTTAGGAATGATGGGGCACCCAGTTTGCATTTGGCCTCTGGGTGGTGACTATTTAATGTTAATTATCTTCCCAGAAGTTCTTTCTAAATGACCAATAGCCAGGGATTCCCATGAACTAATGAGGATTTATATCGTTCAAGTAGTCTTTGAGAACATCCTTAAATAGAACATCAAACATAGAACAGTACAGCACAGGAATAGAATCTCTGAACAGGATACCAGCTTAAACTAAATCTGCTTTGCGTACACGTGATCCTTATCCCTGCATTCTCTGTATGTCCATGTGCATCTTAAAAGCCTCTTAAAAGCTATTATCATATCTGCCTCCATCACCAACCCAGCTGTGTGTTGCAGGCACCCACCACTCTCCGTGTAATAATACTTGCCCTGCAAATCTCTTTTAAATTTTGCTCATCTCAACTTAAACCTGTACACCCTAGTTCTTGAAATTTCAACCCTGGGGAATATGGAATGCCTACCATATCTAAAGAAGTATTTTAGCCTTCATCAATCTGAGTATTAACCATATAACCATATAACAATTACGGCACGGAAACAGGCCATCTCGACCCTTCTAGTCCGTGCCGAACACATAATCTCCCCTAGTCCCATATACCTGCGCTCAGACCATAACCCTCCATTCCTTTCCCATCCATATAACTATACAATTTATTTTTAAATGATAAAAACGAACCTGCCTCCACCACCTTCACTGGAAGCACATTCCACACAGCTACCACTCTCTGAGTAAAGAAGTTCCCCCTCATGTTACCCCTAAACTTCAGTCCCTTAATTATCAAGTCATGTCCCCTTGTTTGAATCTTCCCTACTCTCAGTGGGAAAAGCTTTTCTACGTCAACTCTGTCTATCCCTCTCATCATTTTAAAAACCTCTATCAAGTCCCCACTTAACCTTCTGCGCTCCAAAGAATAAAGCCCTAACTTGTTCAACCTTTCTCTGTAACTTAGTTGCTGAAACCCAGGCAACATTCTAGTAAATCTCCTCTGTACTCTCTCTATTTTGTTGACATCCTTCCTATAATTAGGCGACCAAAATTGTACACCATACTCCAGAAATGGCCTCACCAATGCCTTGTACAATTTTAACATTACATCCCAACTTCTATACTCAATGCTCTGATTTATAAAGGCCAGCACACCAAAAGCTTTCTTTACCACCCTATCTACATGAGATTCCACTTTCAGGGAACTGTGCACAGTTATTCCCAGATCCCTCTGTTCACCTACATTCTTCAATTCCCTACCATTTACCATGTACGTCCTATTTTGATTTGTCCTGCCAAGATGTAGCACCTCACACTTATCAGCATTAAACTCCATCTGCCATCTTTCAGCCCACTCTTCCAACTGGCATAAATCTCTCTGTAGACTTTGAAACTCTACTTCATTACCCGCAACCCCACCTATCTTAGTATCATCTGCATACTTACTAATCCAATTTACCACGCCATCGTCCAGATCATTGATGTACATGACAAACAACAGTGGACCCAACACAGATCCCTGTGGCACCCCACTCGTCACTGGCCTCCAACCTGACAAACAACCATCCACCATTACTCTCTGGCATCTCCCATTCAGCCACTGTTGAATCCATCTTGCTACTCCACCATTAATACCAAACCATTGAACCTTCTTAACCAACCTTCCATGAGGAACCTTGTCAAAGGCCTTACTGAAGTCCATATACACAACATCCACTGCTTTACCCTCATCAATTTCCTGAGTAACATCTTCAAAAAATTCAAGAAGATTAGTTAAACATGACCTTCCAGGCACAAATCCATGTTGACTGTTCCTAATCAGACCCTGTTTATCCAGATGCTTATATATATTATCTCTAAGTATTCTTTCCATTAATTTGCCCACCACTGACGTCAAACTAACAGGTCTATAATTGCTAGGTTTACTCTTAGACTCTTGAGTGGAGAGGTTTGGAGGTTATGTCCAAATTGATGTTGGTGAAGCCACATTTGGAATATTGCATTCCGTTTTGATCAGCCTGCCATCCGAAGGATGTTATTAAGTTGGGAAGAGTCAAGAGAAGATTTTCAAAGATGTGTTCAACTGTCACTGTAGGGAAGGGTTGAGCAGACTAGGACTTTATCCCTTGAAGTGCAGGAGGAGATCATAAGATGTATAAAATCATGAGGGGAATAGATAGGGTGAATGCACAAAGTATTTTATCCAGGGTAGCAGAATCAAGAAACAGAGGACATGTGTTCAAACTGAGAGCGGAAAGAATCTGTAGGGCAACTTTTTCACTTAGTGACTATATGAAACTAGTTGGCAGAGGAGGTACTGTAGTTGAAGCAGGTACGATAATAGCATTTAAAAGACATTTAGACAAGTGCATGGATAGAAAAGGTTGTGAGGGATATGGGCCGAACACAATGAGACTAGTTGAGATGGGGCTTCTTGGTTGGCATTGACTAGTTGGGCCGAAGGGCCTGTTTCTGTGCCATAAGACTCCATGATTCTATGCTGCTATTACTGAATTATTTCCTCTGAGTTCCTGGATCTCATTTGCCATGTCAATCTACACATAGAGTTCAAACTAAGGTCCTTGCATTGGGTGTAAGGAGTTAGGCATGTGGACCACGTAACTTGTACAACGGAATAGGGTGAACGTATTTAGAGGCTCAATCCCATGTTTGCTGGCATTGGTTTAAATGGTTCACTGGTTCAACGGTCCTTCATTGTCACATGCACCATTTAAGGTACAATGAAATTTGATTTATCATACAGTCGTACCATAAAAAAGCAACAAGACACACAACTACATAAAGGTAAACATAAACATCCACCACAGCGGCTCCCCCACATTCCTCACTGTGATGGAAGGCAGTAAAGTCTTATCTTCTTTCCTCTTTACCAATGGATCTTGAGGATTTCACAGTGATGGCATTGGCAGTACTTCTCCTAAAGCACCTGCTGTGGGTTGATCATGGAAGATTGACCCTGAGCTTTGTGCAGAGTATAAAGCCTTGATTAGTTTAGTTTAGTTTAGTTTAGAGATACTGCACGAAAACAGGCCCTTTCGGCCCACCGGGTCTGCGCCGACCAGTGATCCCCACACAATAACACCATCCTACACACACTAGGGACATTTTTTACATTTACCAAGCCAATTAACCTACAAACCTGTACATCTTTGGAGTGTGGGAGGAAACCGAAGATCTCAGAGAAAATCCACGCAGGTCACAGGGAGAACGTACAGCCTCTGTACAAGCAGCATCCGTAGTCGGGTTCGAACACGGTTCTTCAGCTCTGCAGACGCTGTAAGACAGCAACTCTACCCCTGCGCCACCGTGCCGCCCCGATTGTGAAGCGCTTTAGTCATAGCCTGTGTCGACACAAGATATTACGGCTTCAGCATGTAGATAGAAACAAGCACAGGTTTTCAGTACACGCTGTTGCCAGTGTGGGTCTTCTTTATTTTTTGCAAAAGTACGCTGCACATACTCACACATATTCACCAGACTGATAAGATATTGAATATGTCATATGACATAAATCATACTATTCTAGTACTCAGTTCTTAAAGTTACAATAACCATTATATACACTACACTGCTCTCCCCTTAGAAAGTAAAATAACGTAAATTAGACAAAAAATAATAATTTTATAAATTTAATCTGACGACTGGTTTACACACTCTTTCTGATCTCCTGAGTGGTTTAGGGGGGGTGTCAGGTTGTGGTTCTAAAGGAGAGTCAAGCTCAGAATCATTTACTTTTGTCTCTACTTTCTTTGGAGATTCTGCTCTTACATCCGAACTTGGAATAATAGACTATAGACTATAGACAATAGACAATAGGTGCAGGAGTAGGCTATTCGGCCCTTCGAGCCAGCACCGCCATTCAATGTGACCATGGCTGATCATCCCCAATCTGTACCCCGTTCCTGCCTTCTCCCCATATCCCCTGACTCCGCTATCTGTAAGAGCCCTATCTAGCTCCCTCTTGAAAGTATCAAAAGAACCGGCCTCCACCGCTCTCTGAGGTAGAGAATTCCACAGACTCACAATCTCTGTGAGAAAAAGTGTTTCCTTGTCTCCGTTCTAAATGGCTTACCCCTTATTCTTAAACTGTGGCCCCTGGTTCTGGACTCCCCCATAATGCCAAAGTCTGACAGATCTGCTTCTTCATCAATGCTTTGCTTATGTCCATCCCTTGCTGGGATCATAAGGTGTATGTGCACACTTCTAACACATCCTAACACATGCTATATTTAAGAGGGAGTTAGATGTGGCCCTTGTGGCTAAAGGGATCAGGGGGTATGGAGAGAAGGCAGGTATGGAATACTGAGTTGGATGATCAGCCATGATCATATTGAATGGCGGTGCAGGCTCAAAGGGCCGAATGGCCTACTCCTGCATCTATTTTCTATGTTTCTATCCTCCAATTTCTACCAAGAACCTCCTGGAACCACACACTTCAGCTACTGTTCCCACCTCCCATTTGTTTGCTTTGTAAGGGGGGCTGAAAACACAAACCTGATCAAGGGTATCGAACCTACGTTATTTTTGACTTCCACCATATTGACGTTTCTGATCAGATTGTTTGCGTTCAACCTTGGGAGATAGGTTAGGTAGAATCAAACTTAGTCTTGTTCTGAGCCTTCTTTTCATGAGAAGTTCAGCTGGAGTATACCTTGTGGTAGATTGTGGCATGGTACGATATTTCAGTAAGAAACTAGTTAGCCACTGTGACATACTGAATTTTGAATTCCCTTCAAGACCTTGTTTCTTGAGAGCTCCTTTGACTATCCTGACTGACCTTTCAGATGTGCCGTTAGATGCCGAATGGTAAGTTGGCACTAAGGTATGCTTGATACCATTTAGCTTTGTGAAAGTTTGGAGCAGTGCAGCTGTCAGAGACAAGCTCTTCAGGTAATCCATGACACGCAAAGAAAGACTGCAATGCGTCTATTGTTATTTCTGTGGTTGTGTTTGTGCCCGTATGTACCACCTCAATCCACTTTGAGTAGCTATCTACCAAAAGAAGAAAATTATTATTCCTGTGTTCACAAAAATCCACATGAATCCTCTGAAAAGGTTTAGTAGGCCAAGACCATGTTTGCAAAGGGGTTTGGGCAGGCCTACTTCTACAACTCTGACAGATGCTACATATGTAATTGTCCAATCCTGGCCAATACATGCAACCTCTGGCTGTAGACTTCATTCCCACCATACCTGTGTGTTCACTATGGAGTTATTTAAGTAATCTTTGTCTTAAACAATTGGGTACTACTACTCTGTGACCCCATTTAATACACCCTTGCTCACATGACAGTTCATGTCGTCTATTGTGATAAGGTTTTAGTACATTAGTGCTTTATTTTATTTCGGACCATCCACACAAAGTTTGTTCGTATACTTGTTTTAGCAGCGTCCTTTTGGGTTTCAGCAGTAATTTCAGCTGCTGTAATTGGAAAGTCATTATCCACTGCTTCTGTGACGTGGATAGTACCTACAGTGCCCACACCTGATTTTTCATTAGGGAAACGCGACAATGCATCAGCGATAGCATTTTCTTTTGAGCTGCGGTATTCAATGCTGTAGTCATACTGTGACAGGAGAACCTGCCCAGTGATGCATCCTCGAGGCTGCCATTGTCGCTATTGTTGACCGAGGAACAAGAATAGCGAGAAGTGGCTTATGATCAGTAAGCAATCAGGGTGAATTTCCTACCCAACAGATACTGATGGAATTTCTTGATCCCAAAGATGATACCAAGGGCTTCTTTCCCGATTTGTGCAAAATTACGCTAACTCTTGGTTAGTGTGTGTGATGCAAATGCTATAGGCTTCTCTTGTCCATGTTCCATTACATGTGAAATCACAGCTCCTATGACAATAAACTAACTTGAACTTGAACTTGAACTACCCCACAACTGGATGCAATAGAGGCTAACTTTAACTCGCGATTTGTATCGTAGTAAACAAGTAATGCATCACTGGTCAAGCTCTTCTTACATGCATCATAAGCATTTTATTTCTCTTTGGACCATTCCCATTTTTTATCCTTTTTCAACAACGTGATAAGGAGCTAGCTTTGTTGCTAACTCAGGTAAGAAGCGTGAGTAATACTGTACCATACCCAGGAAGGAACGGAGTTGAGACACATTCTGTGGTGTTGGTGCATTTGCTATCGCTTCAATCTTTTCCTTCACTGGTTCTAGTCCATGTTGATCCACTTTCAAACCAAGATATACTACTTCGGTCTGTAAGAATGCACATTTGCCTCTTTTCAACTTTATGTTGGGATCATCAAGCCGTTTCAACACTTCACTGAGTATCTCCAGATTCTCCTCAGTAACAGTCGCAATCAGCAAGTCTTCTTGATTGCTCAAACAATGTGATGTTCCTTGCAGAACCTTGTCCATTGTAGCTTGGATGATTGTTGGTGCTGACTTCAAACTGTAGGGTAGTTTTGTGTAGGAATACAGCCCCGTGTGTGTGTTTATTGTGAGGTACTGCTGGCTCTTACGATCAACATTTAGCTGAGCATATACATGTGACAGATCTAGCTTAGAGAATACCTTGGAACCAGCGAGTTCAGTCTATAAATCTTGTGAGCTTGGTAGTGGATACTGTTCGTTATTATAATGCCTGGTTGATGGTCATTTTGTAGTTTCCACACAATCTCACTGTGTGGCCTGCTTTTGGAACCTCTACTATTGGAGTAGCCCAAT
This sequence comes from Amblyraja radiata, assembly GCF_010909765.2. NCBI lineage: Eukaryota > Metazoa > Chordata > Chondrichthyes > Rajiformes > Rajidae > Amblyraja > Amblyraja radiata. The sequence continues at coordinate 131,607,429 of NC_045956.1, forward strand.
CATTGCAATCTGTTTTAGCCAGTACATCGTTTTGTTCCAACATTTTTATTTCAGCTTCCACTTTACTTTTCAGCGAATATGGCACTGGTAGGATGGTAGACAGGTTCCACATCGGGTCGAATCCTGATGTGTGCTTGCTCATCCTTTATGCCATCATAGCATGATGTTTCTGCAACAACTGATCCAGTTGTGTTTGCTCTTCGATTTGGAATACAGATTTCCAGTCCAGTTTCAGTAAGTGGAGCCAATTTTTGCCTATCAACGTTGGCCTATTGACATATCTCACGACAACTATTGGCAACTTCAAAATCTTTCCTTTGTGTTGTACATCACAAACTATCTCTCCACATGTCTCCAATACTTCTCCAGAGTACGTTTTCAGCTGAACGTTTGTTTCTGTGATAGGCATATTGCTAAACTTGGATTCATAGTTGTCTTTGCCTATAATTGTGCAATCAGCAGCGGTATTAATACACATAGTAATATATTGATTGTTCACTTTGACCTTTGTCTGAAAGTCTTCCTTTCCAGACCCACCGTTCATAGTATAGATACTGAACAGACCAAGTAAATTACTCTCTGACTGTTCATCGAGGTTGTGAATCCCACGCATTTGGTTTTCTTGAGCCTTTTGTTTTGCTTTGTCCTGTGATGGTGCTCTACATGCTGATGCAATATGGCTTTTATTTTGACAGTTGTAGCACTTAGAGTCCTTGAATTGGCACTTATTTGCTTTGTGGTGACCATTACATTGATAGCACATATCTGCGCTTTTCCCAGAACTTTGCTGTGGAGGCCTTTCCCCTGTCTTGTCATGCTTGTGTTTTGGAACTGCTTTTGACTATTGACTGTGTCAGCATGTGTTGGTCGAAACTCATGTGCACTTTGACATGTCATCTCCATGGCCAAGGCAGTTTTGCATGCCAAATCAAAGGTAAGGGCTGGTGAGTTCAGTAATTTTGTTGGATTCACTCATCCAGCATTCCACATACAAATCTATCACGCAAAGCTCGATCCAGAAATGTCACAAAATTGCTGCGTCGGGACAACTTCTTAATGTATAATGTACTCGCCCACAGTCTCACCAGACGTCTGGTTGCTTGTGTGAAATTTGTAACTTTCTGCAATCTCTATGGGTTTAGGGTTGAAGTGAGCATCAAGAAAGAACAGTCTCAAATGAAATATTCCTTGCCTTCTCTGGGGCTAGGATGATGGTGAGAGTGTCATTAACGTCAGGACCAATTTCAGTTAATAGAATGACTTTCTTTCGTTCCTGGATGGCCTTGTTTTGTGCTCTTACCTGCACTTGATCATCATCCTCTTTTTCTTCAGCTTCAATAATGTAATTTGCAATAAAAACCATTTCCATTCACTTACAGTACGAGGTAAAGGTTTCACAGTTCTTGTTGAAAGTTCCTAGTCGACCTATGTATCCCAAGGACGCCATCTTGCCCCGTAGACACAACACAAAGATCGCCTGACAAACTCTAGACGATTTGTGCAGTTGCTGTTTTAAACAACAGTCCCATGCTTAGAAGGATCTGCGGCCTATCATGTATAGTTCGCAAACAACTGCGACACAGCTTCGTATTTGCTGTTTAAAACATTAAACAATACTGCATATTGTAAAACAGTCCTGCACTGTATTTAAAGGTTGAGTTCACCAACTCTATCCGATCCTCGTCGCCATTGTAGGATATTACGGCTTCAGCATGTAGATAGAAACAAGCACAGGTTTTCAGTACACGCTGTTGCCAGTGTGGGTCTTCTTTATTTCAGAAAAGTACACGACGCATACTCACACATATTCACGAGACTGATAAGATATTGAATATATCACATGACACAAATTATCCCATTCTAATACTCAGTACTTAAAGTTACAATCACCATTATATACACATTATATACACTACAGGAGACAGTGATGCATTTTGACTTCAATGTCTGCCTTCACCAAGATGTAGAAGGAGGTCTGTTCCTGCTTCATATCTTGGTTGTTGCAGAGAACTATTGTAAAGTCAGGGCAAGTTGATAGAGGACTTTTCCCTTCCAGGTTTTGGAGGCAACAATTACTTCAAGTTCAATCTTTGTGGACATAACCATTGCCTGTGGTTGGAATGATCTTTGTTCTGGAATACAGATGATAAAGGCTGGATCGTTTTCTACTTGTCCCATAAATTTCACGAGCTGGAAGCTTGTTGGAGGTTCGGTGCAAAGCTGCAGCAGGGAACATTGTAAATGGGCTTGATGTGATGCTGCAACCTCTTCTAGAACGGATCCGTCTGGACCTGTTGGCTCAGATCATGTCTTGCATGTCAATGTGTAGTGCACAGGGAATGTAATGAATTTCCAAAAATAACAGCAATTTGAGGAGGATTCTCCATAAGCCATTGTGGCCGCAGTCAGGGTCAAAGGTAAATGCAACTTGCTGGAATAACTCAGTAGGTCAGGTAGCATCTCTGGAGAACATGAATAGGTGACGTTTTGTGTCAGGACCCTTCTTCAGACTGATTATTGTGGTGGAGGGAAAGAAAGTTGGAAGAGAGGAGGGGCAGGACAAAGCTGGACAATAATAGCTGGATACAGGTGAAGGTTACTTTTATAGTCAGATGATTAGAGTTTGATCCATATCCCTCCAAACCTCCCAGCCCAACTTGCCCACACTGGCCAACATGACCCAACAAAGCTAGTCCCACCTGCCTGCGCTTGGTCCATATCCCTCCAAACTTGTCCTATCCATGCACCTGTCTAACTGTTTCTTTAATGTTGGGATAGTACCTGCGACAACTACTTCATCTGGCAGCTTATTCCATACACCCAACCTTTGAGTGAAAAAGTTACCCCTCGGATTCCTATTAAATCTTTTACCCTTCACCTTAAACCTATGTCCTCTGGTCCTCGATTCACCTATTCCGGGCAAGAAGACTGTGCATCTTCTCGATCAGCATCCAAAGATGAAAAGGCAGTACGTGTGGAGAGGAAGGAGGTGAAATATTTGGTTTAGTTTAGTTTAGTTTAGTTTAGTTTAGAGATATAGCACAGAAACAGGCCCTTTGGATCTCCAACTCCATGCCCACCAGTGATCCCCACACTAGCCCTATCCTACACATTAGGGACAATACTCAGAGCTCCCGTGGATTTTGAAGCAACAGCAACAAAGAGAAGCAGGAGAAAGCACTGATTGGCTCTAGCCCGAGTGGGAGGAGAGTTAGAAGTGAGTCAGATGGGGAAAACAGTTTAAAACTGAGGAATTTGGTTTGTATATTGGTAAATAAGCCAATTAATCAGTCAATATAAGCAAGACGGCTCTTAGGGAGCGGCCTTGTGAGGGAGCGGGCTTGTGAGGGAAGTGTGAGTCTTTGGCGAGGAGGCTACGCATAAAGCTTGAGAGGACAGAGCTTTGAACACATGTCGGGGCAGATGAGACAGTGTGAGGCTTGCAGAATGTGGGAGCCCAGGGACACAGATGGAGCCTCTGGCTGCTACAACTATGGCAAGTGCGTCCAGCTTCAGCTCCGAAAGGGCCATGTTGGGGCACTGGAGAAGCAGCTGGATGACCTCAGGGCCATCAGTGACCTACAGTGAGGTAGTCACGCCGAGGTTACGGGAAGAACCAAGGTGTGTGACGGAGAGAAAGGGTGGAAATCATGGAGTGCAGAAGACCCAGGTGGCTGTGCCTAATGAAAACAGGTACGCCCTCTTGGGAACTGTCCGGGGAGACGATGTTTCCAGTCCGAGCGGCGGACATGTCGGTGGCTCCAATCCTGGAGATGGGACTCGACTGGTGAGACCGACGTCGGGCAGAGCCCTAGTGGTGGGTGACTCCATTGTCCGAGGAGCGGACAGGAGATTCTGTGGCAGCAGACGAGATGCGAGGATGGTCTGTTGCCTCCCTGGTGCCAGGGTTCAGGATGTCACGAGCCGAATTCTGAACATCCTAGAGAGAGAAGGTGAACAGCTGGTAGTAGTTGTGCACGTAGGCACAAACGACATCGGGAAGAAGAGGAAGGAGGCTCTCCAACATGACTTCAGAGAGTTGGGAAGAAGACTGAAATGCCGGACTTCCAGGGTGGTTATCTCTGGATTGCTTCCAGTACCACGTGCTAGTGAGGACAGGAACAGGGAGACAGGGGATCTGAATGTGTGGCTGAGGGGTTGGTGCAGGGAGCAATTGAGGGGAGGGATTGACAAATTGGGAGTATAAAGATGGAGTTGAAGGGGAAGTGGCAAGTGCGTCCAGCTTCAGCTCCGAAAGGGCCATGTTGGGGCACTGGAGAAGCAGCTGGAAAAATTACAAAAGATTCTCGAATTAATAGGAAGGAAAGTTCGAGAAGAGACAACAGAGTAAGGTCAGGGCCAATTATGAGCGGTGCGAGGGGGGAAGTGAATACCGAGGTCAAAGTGCTGTATATGAATGCGCGAAGTATAAGGAATAAAGTGGACGAGCTTGAAGCTCAGTTAGAAACTGGCAAGTATGATGTTGTGAGAATTACTGAGACATGGCTGCAAGAGGGCCAGGGCTGGGAACTGAATATTCAAGGGTATACCGCCTATCAAAAAGGCAGACAGGTGGGCAGAGGGGGTGGGGTTGCCCTGTTGGTGAGGAATGAAATTCAGTCCCTTGCAAGGGGTGACATTGAAACAGAAGATGTGGAGTCAGTATAGATAGAACTAAGGAATTGTAAGGGTAAAACGACCCTACAGGCCCCCAAACAGTAGCCTTGACATAGGGCGCAAGTTTAATCAGGAGTTAAAATTGGCATGTAGTAAAAGTAATGTTGTGGTTGTTATGGGAGATTTCAACATGCAGGTAGATTGGGAAAATCAGGTAGGTACTGGACCCCAAGAAAGGGACTTTGTAGAGTGCCTTCGTGATGGATTCTTTGAAAAGCTTGGATTGGAGCCTACCTGGGAGAAGGCAATTCTGGATTTAGTGTTATTTAATGAACCGGATTTGATAAAGGACCTCGAGGTTAATGAGCCATTAGGAGGCAGTGACCATAACATGGTCAGGTTTAATCTACAATTGGAGAGGGAAAAGAGTAGATCGGAGATGTCAGTGTTGCAGTTGAATAAAGGGGACTATGGGGCCATGAAGGAGGAGCTGGCCAAATTTGACTGGAAAGATACACTCGCAGGGATGACAGTGGAACAAAAATGGCAGGTGTTTCTAGGAATAATACAGAAGGTGCAGGATCAGTTCATTCCTAGGAGGAAGAAAGATTCCAAGGGGAGAAAGGGATGACCATGGCGTACAAGGGACGTCAGGGACAGTATAAAAATTAAAGTGAAGAAGTACAACATAGCAAAGATGAGCGGGAAGCAAGAGGATTGGGTAATGTTTAAAGAAAAACAGAAGTTAACCAAAAAGACAATACGGGGAGAAAAGATGAGGTACGAAGGTAAGCTAGCCAAGAATATAAAGCAGGATAGTAAAAGCTTCTTTAGGTATGAGAAGAGGAAAAAATTAGTTAAGACCAAATTCTTGAAGACGGAAAAAAGTGAATTTATTATGGGAAACAAGGAAATGGCAGATGAGTTGAACAGGTACTTTGGATCTGTCTTCACTAAGGAGGACACAAACAATCTTCCTGATATAGTAGTGGCCAGAGGATCTGGGGTGACAGAGGAACTGAAGGAAATCCACATTAGGCAGGAAATGGTGTTGGATAGACTGATGGGACCGAAGGCTGATAAATCCCCAGGGCCAGATGCTCTGCATCCCAGGGTACTGAAGGAAGTGGCAATAGAAATCGTGGATACATTGGTGATAATTTTCCAATGTTCTATAGACTCAGGATCAGTTCCTGTGGATTGGAGGGTAGCTAATGTAATCCCACTTTTTAAGAAAGGCGGGAGAGAGAAAACAGGGAATTATAAACCAGTTAGGTTGACATTGGTGGTGGGGAAGATGCCGGAGTCAATTATAAAATATGAGATAGCCGCACATTTGGATAGCAGTAACAGGATCGGTCCGAGTCAGCATGGATTTACGAAGGGGAAATCATGCTTGACTAATCTTCTGGAATTTTTTGAAGATGTAATTAGGAAAATGGGCAAGGGAGAGCCAGTGGATGTACTGTACCTGGACTTTCAGAAAACATTAGAAAAGGTCCCACATAGGAGATTAGTGGGCAAAGTTAGGGCACATGGTATTGGGGGTAGAGTGCTGACATAGATGGAGAAGTGGTTGGCAGACAGGAAACAAAGAGTAGGGATTAATGGGTCTCTTTCAGAATGGCAGGCAGTGACTAGTGGGGTACCGCAAGGCCCGATGCTGGGACTGCAGCTATTTACAATATACATCAATGATTTGCATGAAGGGATTCAAAGTAACATTAGCAAATTTGCAGATGACACAAAGCTGGGTGGCAGTGTGAAAGGTGAGGAGGATGCTATGAGAATGCATGGTGACTTGGACAGGTTGGAGAGTGGGCAGATGAGGTTTAATGCGGATAAATGTGAGGTTATCCACTTTGGTAGCAAAAACAGGAAGGCAGATTACTATCTAAATGGCGTCAAATTGGGAAAAGGGGAAGTACAACGGGATCTGGGGGTCCTTGTGCATCAGTCTATGAAAGTAAGCATGCAGGTACAGCAGGTAGTGAAGAAAGCGAATGGCATGTTGGCCTTTATAACAAGAGGAATCGAATATCGGAGCAAAGAGGTCCTTCTGCAGTTGTACAGAGCCCTAGTGAGACCACATCTGGAGTATTGTGTGCAGTTTTGGTCCCCTAATTTGAGGAAGGACATTCTTGTTATTGAGGGGAGTGCAGCGTAGGTTTACAAGTTTAATTCCCGGGATGGCGGGACTGTCATATGCTGAGAGAATGGAGCAGCTGGGCTTGTACACTCTGGAGTTTAGAAGGATGAGAGGGCATCTCATTGAAACATATAAGATTGTTAAGGGCTTGGACACGCTAGAGGCAGGAAACATGTTCCCGATGTTGGGGGAGTCCAGAACCAAAGGCCACAGTTTAAGAATAAGGAGTAAGCCATTTAGAACGGAGACGAGGAAACACTTTTTCTCACAGAGAGTGGTGAGTCTGTCGAATTCTCTGCCTCAGAGGGCGGTGTAGGCAGGTTCTCTGGAAGCTTTCAAGAGAGAGCTAGATAGGGCTCTTATAAATAGCGGAGTCAGGGGATGTGGGGAGAAGGCAGGAACGGAGTACTGATTGGGGATGATCAGCCATGATCACATTGAATGGTAGTGCTGACTCGAAGGGCCAAATGGCCTACTCCTGCACCTATTGTCTATTGTCTATTGTCTAATTTACAATTTTTTTTAACCAAAGCCAATTAACCTACAAATATATGTCTTTGAAGTGTGCAAGGAAACTGGAGCACCGGGGAAAACCCACTCGGTTATGGGTAGAACGTGCAAAATCCCTTCAGACAGCACCGATAGTCAGGATCGAACTCACTCTCTCGCCTTGTAATAATGCCCCTGTCCCACTTAGGAAACCTTAACGGAAACCTCTGGAGACTTTGCACCCCACCCAAGATTTCCGTACGGTTCCCGGAGGTTGCAGGTGGTTGCCGGAGGTTGCAGATAGTGGAAGCAGATAGGGAGACTGGCAAAAACCTCCGGGAACCGCACGGAAACCTTGTGTGGGGCGCAAAGTCTCCAGATGTTTCCGGTCAGGTTTCCTAAGTGGGACAGGGGCATAAGGCAGCAACTCTACCACTGCACCACCATGCCACTCTGTTAGAACCAAGGAACTCTAATCTTGTTGCATGTGGGGGAGCGAGATCAGAACTTCAGGCTAAAGGGAAGTGCGGGACAGTGATTTATGACAGCTGGGGCAAACCTTGTTTACCAAAGAAAGTATCAAATCTCAAGCAACCAACAAAATTCTCCCACCCCATTCACCTCCCCACCCCCTCTCTCCTTGTGCCCTACCTGGAAGCCCCTATTTCTACCCTCCCTCTCCTCTTCTCCCTTAATTCCTTCCTCTAACTTCATAATTCAGATCTCTTCGATCCGTTTCTCTCACACCTGTCTTTTCATCTCTGGCCTTTGTCTGACCATCTGCCTATCAAAAAACCCCATCACCTGTGTCCACCTATTACTTGCCAGGCTTTGTCCTGCCCCACCTCCCTACGCCGCATCTGGTCCCAGGATGAGGTGTTCCACACCAGGGCATCAGAAATGTCCGAATTCTTCAGGGAACGGGGGTTCTCCTCCCCTACAATAGATGAGGTTTTCACCAGGGTCTCTTCAATACCCCGCAACACTGCTCTCGTTCCCCATCCCCCCACTCGTAACAAGGGCAGAGTCCCCCCCTAGTCCTCACCTTCCACCCCACTAGCCGTCACATACACCAAATAGTCCTCCGTCATTTTCGCCACCTCCAACGTGACCCCACCACTCGCCACATCTTCCCATCTCCCCCCCCTGTTTGCTTTCCGCAAAGACCGCTCCCTCCGTAACTCCCTGGTCAATTCTTCCATTCCCACCAGCACCACCCCATCCCCGGGCACTTTCCCTTGCAACAGCAGGAGATGCTACACTTGTCGCTTTACCTCCCACCTCAACTCCATTCAAGGACCTAAGCAGTCGTTCCAGGTGCGACAGAGGTTCACCTGCACCTTCTCCAACCTCATCTATTGCATCCACTGCTCTAGATGTCAGCTGATCTACATCAGTGAGACCAAGCGTAGGCTTGGCAATCGTTTCGCCGAACACCTCCGCTCGGTCCGCATTAACCAACCTGATCTCCCTGTGGCTCAGCACTTCAACTTCCCCTCCCATTCCGAATCCAACCTTTCTGTCCTGGGCCTCCTCCATGGCCAGAGTGAGCACTATCGGAAATTGGAGGAGCAGCACCTCATATTCCGCTTGGGCAGTCTGCACCCCAGCGGCTTGAACATTGACTTTTCCAATTTCCGGTAGCCCTTGCTGTCTCCTCCCCTTCTTAGCTCTCCCTCAGCCCTCTGGCTCCTCCTCTTCCTTTCTTCTTCCCGCCTCCCCCGACCCGGCATCAGTCTGAAGAAGGGTTTTGGCCCGAAATGTTGCCTATTTCCTTCGCTCCTTAGATGCTGCCGCACCCGCTCAGTTTCTCCAGCACTTTTGTCTACCTCTCTTCAATGTTTCTCTCCCCCCCACCCACCACAACCAGTCTGAAGAAGGGGCCTGACCCAAACTATCCTTATCTCCAGAGATGCTGCATGACCTGTTGAGTAACTCCAGCACTTTGTAGCTTTTTCTATAAACCAGCATCTGCAGTTCCTTGTTTCTTAAGAGTCAAAGGTGTTGAGAGTTCAGTAATGGCTGGGCATAGGGCTCATGCTGCCTACATCAAGGTGAAAGTCAAACTAAGTATTGTCACAGTGAAAACGTGCTGCAACAAATAGGCTAATTCCATTTATTCTACTTAGGAAGACCATCTGCTCTTTCTAATCAATTTAATCAATTTGCTTCTGAAATATTAAACTTGAACTGTTGCAGTAATCACCCTAGCGAAAACGTGACAACAGATTCCAACAATAAGTTGAATTATTAATAAATTTCAAAGTAGTTAATTGCAGATGTAATGAGACTGCTGTTGATGTCCATGTCTTACCTTCTGTTCTCTCACATTACAAATGAAACATTGCAGGTGATGCTAAGTATATAATTACATTTTGTGCATATTTATGTGACTCATTCCCTTTTTTAATTTATATTAATTGAAAAGTACCAGGGAGCTTGCGAGATGCATGAGGTTAAAGCACCATGCCTTCTACCTGAGGGAAATTCTTCAGTAAAACAAATACTTTTGTTACCAAAGGATTACAAGTTGATTTCAAAAGCCTCCAAATGCAGCTAGACACCCACCTGTCAAATACAAGCCAAGTGGATTCCCTCTCTCTCCCTCCCTCTCCTTTCCTTGTTCTCCCACCAGTCTTACTGTCTCTGACTACATTCTACCTCTGTCCCGCCCACTCCCCTGACATCAGTCTGAAGAATGGTCTCGACCCAAAACGTCAAACATTCCTTCTCTCCAGAGATGCTGCCTGCCCTGCTGAGTTACTCCAGCATTTTGTGTCTACCTTCGATTAAAATACCAACTTGCCAGCAACAAGGATTTTAACCCAAACAGGAGGCCTAAGAACATAGAACAATTGGCAGCAAACGGCCCCTTCGACCCACAATGTCTAGGCCAAAAACATAACTTACCTCCTTCGCCCGCGAATGATCCATATCCCTCTATTCCATCCATGTGCCTGTCTATAAGCCTTTTAAAGAGACCCTTCTGTACCCACTCCTCCCCATTCACCACTTCGCCCCTACTTTAACGCAAGACTCCAGTCTGAAAAGACTGGACCCCTTTCCCACCCACCCCTCTCCAATCACCACTTTACACCCAATTACCCACACCCTCCGTGCTGCACAACATCACTTCTCCATCATCAACAATAAAAATAGAGGAGATGGAGAGGCTTTTCAGAAGACAGAAAAGCCGGAAATCTCCAGGACTGGACAATGTTTCCCCCTCTACTCTCAAGCACTGTGCCGAACAACTGGCACCGGTCTACACAGACATTTTCAACCAGTCCCAGCAAACCTGTACTGTCCCTGCCTGCTTCAAAGTCTCCACTATTGTCCCTGTACCCAAAAAGGCAAGGATTACTGGTCTTAATGACTACAGGCCTGTCACACTGACCTCTGTAGTCATAAAGACCCTTGAAAGGCTTGTGCTGGCCAAGCTGAAAAATATCACAAACCCCGTGCTGGACCCTCTGCAGTTTGCATATCGGGCCAATAGATCTGTGGATGACACAGTCAACCTGGGTCTGCACTTTATCCTCCAGCACTTAGACCATCAGGGGAACTATGCAAGGATTTTGTTTGTGGATTTTAGCTCTGCATTCCACACAAGAACGGAACTCACTATCAAAACATGGAGGGGACGGGGGACACAATTTTTTGGCGGCCTCGCGCGCATGTGCACACTCACACATGCGCGCGAGGCTTCGGAGGCTCAATCCAGTGCTAAATGCAGCTCAACTGCCTGTCTCACCGGGTTAACTACAGCCCTGTCTGGACTGACGGGATACCAGCGCTACTTCACCGCGTTGGCCATATTTCCCGCAAGTCCAGGCAGGTTAACCTGGCGGGGATGTCGCCCACCTCTCAAAAACATGGCGGGGACGTGTCCCCTCTGGCCCCCCCGGGTTTTCCGCCCCTGATTCCACACTATTGTGCCAGACCTACTACACTCCAAACTTTCAGAGTTGACTGTGCCTGAACCCCTCTGTCGGTGGATCACCAGTTTCCTGACAGACAGGAACCAGCATGTGAGGCTGGGAAAGCAAATCACGGACCCGCAAACCGTCCGCATAGGAGCACCACAAGGGTGCGTACTTTCCTCTCGCCTCTACTCTCTCTACACCAATGAATGCACCTCCACTGACTCCTCTGTCAAGCTTCTCAAGTTTGCAGACGACACAACCCTGATTGGACTGATCCAGTTTGGGGAGAAATCTGCCTACAGACAGGAAGTATCACAGCTGGCATCCTGGTGCCATCGCAACAACCTGGAGCTCAATGCTCTTAAGGCAGTGGAATTGATTGTAGACTTTAGGAGAGCTCCTCCTCCCCTCCCACCCACAACCCCCTCCCCTGTCTACACCCCCTCCCCCACCCACACACCCCTCCCCCACCCACATCCCCTTCCCCCGCCCACACCCCCACAGTCCCCCTCCTACACCCCCCTCTCCCACCCACATCCCCCCCCTTCCCCGCCCACACCCACCTTTCCCTCGCCAACCTCCGCCCACACCCCCCTCCAACTCCCACACCCCCATCCCCCTCTCACACATGAAGAGGAGGGGGAGGGAGTGCTGGGGGATGAGGGGAAATGAGCTGTACTTGCGCAGTTAGGGTCTATGGGTGAATGGTGGAATATTGTGTTGGGGAACAGGTTGCATTGGGCGACTCCTTGAGTGTGACTACGGGCCCCACTTAGTCTAGTTGTTTTTTAACGTATCGTTGCACAACTGTCAATAGAATTGATAGCTTGGCTATTTCAGTGGCCACTCACGGTGATATTAACAGCTGTGTTCTCAAGAGACAATGCTATCTGATTACTGCAGGGAAGTTACGTGGAAACAAGATTGCCCCCCCCACCATATTCTGTTTAAATCAAAGGCAGTGTTTTTCTGCTTGTCAATTTCCAACGTAAAATTCTTAGTTCCGTAGTAATCGATCAAATTCGAATTATAACCAATTTGGCCCACATAATACAAATAGTGTTCCCTAATAGATCAGTTGTGTTATATCCAATTAGCATGATGAAAACACGTGTTATAGCAGAACTATACGTGTAGGAAAGAACTGCAGATGCTGGTTTAAATCGAAGGTAGACGCAAAATGCTGGAGTAACTCAGTGGGACAGACAGCATCTCTGGAGAGAAGGAATGGATGACGTTTCGGGTCAAGTCTGAAGAACGGTCTCGACCCGAAGAGTCTGAAGAAGGGTCTCGGCCCGAAATATCACCCATTCCTTTTCTCCAGAGATGCTGCCTGCCCCGCTGAGTTACTCCAGCATTTTGTGTCTGCCTTTAATAGCAGAACTACGTGCATACAAATATGCAAAATGGTGCCACAGAATTGTCCTTCCGTATTTTTTAAACTAAATGGGCAGAAACCTATTTAGGGCTATTTCTGAAATCAAAGTGGTCACCATCTTGCAGTGGACATCAGTGGCCTGAGGCTCGTCCAGAATTAGGGCTTTGACAATGCCCATATTTGACAAACTGCAAAGGGGGGAAGGGTGCCATGTTACACCTCGTCAGCCAGATTCATAATCTTCTTTGAACTATTTTGAGCCGATTGTCTCCGGTATTGGACGTGAGCCAGTTCTCGGGAGATGATGCCACCAAGAGCTCATGTGCAGTTGTGATGCAAGGTGATAAGTATTTCCAGAGATTAGTCTCTTCTCAGCCACAAAGAAAATGTATTAAAAATTATCACTTTAAACCTTCATCATCCAATCTCATTACTGAACATTGCAATGGATTTCCACAGAGATCCATAGGAAACTGCTATTGTTGCTCTAGAGGTGTTTCAGAAATACTGCCTGCCACCAGGAATAAGAATTGCTGTCAAAGCTGAAATTAAGTGTGTCAGAAAGTAAATACAGTTAATATTTCATCATGTAGCGATTAATTCTTGTTCTTAGTCTGTAAATTGCTGTAAATTCACATGCATACAATAGTAATAGATACGTTTTAATTGAGAATAAAGACTGTTACAACTTGTAAATCATAAATGATACAAGAGCATAATCAGAAAAAGCAAACAGGACAGTTTTATTGTATGAGTCTATGAGCTGTATGTGGAAGAGAAGTCTGGCGTGAAAGTAATGCTGGTTCATTTTTGGCTGAGTGATGAGGTGGAGAATCGGTGAGACCAGTGAGCGTTACTGTGTACTATGGGATTGAATTTGTATCGCACAGCTTGGGTAAGGTTGGCAACTACCTTTCCAGAAAGATGTTAGTGAATTAGTGGCTTTTTTAAAAACAAAATCTCATAGTCATAGAGTCCTAGGGCATGGAAATAGGCCCTTCTGCCCAACTGCTTCTGCCCAACTTGCAAATGTCGACCAATATGCCCCATTAACTCTAATCCCACCAACTCGCATTTGGCTGATATTCCTTGCAGCCTTTCCTATCTATGTACCTGTCCAAATGTAATTTAAGTGTTGTTGTATTACCTACCTCAATTACCTCCTCTGGCAGCTTGTTCCATTTACCCACCACCCTCTGGGTGAAATAATTGCCTCTCAGGTTCCTATTAAATCTTTCCCCTTTCATCTTAAATCTACATTCTATAGGTTTAAACCTATAATCAAGAACCTAGTTCTTGATTCCCCTATTCGGAGTAATAGACAGTGTGCATTCACCCTATCCCTATTCCCCTCTTGTACACCTCTATAAGATCACCCCTCAACCTCCTGCACTTCAAGGAATAAATTCCAAGTCTACCTAAACACTCCCTATAGCTCAGGCCCTCAAGTCCTGGCAACATCCTCGTAAAGCTTCTCTGCACTCTTGCCAGCTTAACAGCATCCTTCGTAGTGCAGAGTGAACAAAACTGAACACAGTACTCCAAATCCAGCCTCACCAATGTCTTACACAACTGTAATATAACATCCCCACTCCCTGACTAATGAAGGCCAAGGTACCAAAATCATTTTTTGTCTTGCTGTAAAACAAATTAATAGATAATTAAATTCATTTTCAAAATTTAATGGGATTTTTCTTGACCTCTGGTTTGCTAATCACCACATTACCATTCTCAGCTCCCACTTACCTTCCCCCACCCCACTTCACACAATTGCCATATTGCCGCATTCCTCCGTGTGTTATGGTGGAAATTTTACACTGCCATTTCTTTTATCTATAATATGGTTGAATATTTGTGTAGGTTTTTGTGACTGGTTCAAACAAGACATAAATAGATTCATAGGGTCATACAGTATAGAAACACACTCTTTGGCCAAACTCATCTATGCAGTCCAAGATGACTATTTAAACTAGCCTCATTTGCCTGCATTTGATCCATATATTTTTCAACCTATCTATGTACAAATTATTTTTATTTGTTGTTATTGCACCTGCTTCATCAACTTTGTTTGACTGCTTGTTCCATATACCCACCACCCTTTGTGTGGAAAAGTTGCCACTCAGCTTCCAGTTCAAGTTCACGTTCAAGTGAGTTTATTGTCATGTGTCCCTGATAGGACAATGAAATTCTTTCTTTGCTTCAGCACACAGAACATAGTAGGCATTTACTACAAAACAGATCAATGTGTCCATATACTATAATATAAATATATACACACATGAATAAATAAAATTATAGTGCAAATAACAGATAATTGGTTATTAATAATCAGAGTTTTGTCCGAGCCAGGTTTAATAGCCTGATGTCTGTGGGGAAGTAGCTATTCCTGAACCTGGTTGTTGCAGTCTTCAGGCTCCTGTACCTTCTACCTGAAGGTAGCAGGGAGAAGCGTGTGTGGCCAGGATGGTGTGGGTCTTTGATGATACTGCCAGCCTTTTTGAGGCAGCGACTGCGATAAATCCCCTTGATGGAAGGAAGGTCAGAGCTGATGATGGACTGGGCAGTGTTTACTACTTTTTGTAGTCTTTTCCTCTCCAGGGCACTCAAGTTGCCGTACCAAGCCACGATGCAACCGGTCAGCATGCTCTCTACTGTGCACCTGTAGAAGTTAGAGAGAGTCTTCCTTGACAAACCGACTCTCTGTAATCATCTCAGGAAGTAGAGGTGCTGATGAGCTTTCTTGATGATTGCATTAATGTTCTCGGACCAGGAAAGATCTTCAGAGATGTGCACGCTCAGGAATTTGAAGCTCTTGACCCTTTCAACCATATAATATAAACGGGGCTGTGGGTCCCCATTGTACTCCTTCCAAAGTCCACAATCAGCTCCTTGGTTTTGCTGGTGTTGAGGGCCAGGTTATTGCGCTGGCACCATATGGACAGTTGCTCGATCTCTCTTCGATAATCTGACTCATTCCTATTATATATTTCCCCTCTCTCCTTAAATCAATGTCCTCTAGTTCTTGATTCCTTAACCCTAGAAGAAAAGACTGTGCATTCACCCTATCTACACCCCTCATAATTGTATATATACCTATAACGTCACCTTCATTCTCCTATACTCCAGGAATAAAGTCCTGGCCTGCCCAACTTCTCCCTATAACGCAGTTCCTTGAATCCTAGCTACATATCAGGTAAACCTTAGGGGGTAATTGATTGAACATGAAAAGTGGAGGTCTGAGATTTTTGAGGAACATCCAGTTGCAATTGGCCACATTAAAAGGACAGTTGCATGCAAATGCTTGCACTTTTGTAAAGTCTTGCATGAAACTTGGATTTCATGTTGAAAGGATAGATAGAGTACCTGGTGTTCATACTTTTAGTCCCATTTGTATTACAGAGCTACATTCAATGATAGCACAGACACAAGAGACTGAAGATGCTGGAATCAGGAGAAAAAAAACAGTCTGCTGGAGGAACAGTCTGCACAGATGCTGCTCGATTCGCTGAGTTCCTCCAGAGGTTGTTTGTCATTTAAATGATGGTTGTTTTTATAATGTAGAATATTTCCCTCTTAGGATATGTAACAGTTAGAAATCAGGACCTTTAAGCTAAAATTAGCACCAATGAAAAGACAGCAAATATATACTAGGCTTTACCACCGGTTCTCTTCACATGATTGTATAAACAGTGTGAATGTAAAAGAATGTTAAAACAGGCAATGAAACGTGATTCCCAAAGTGTAGACGGTGAATTAATTATTTTGTTTGGAGAGATTGAGTGTGGAAATACTTCAGCCCACTGAGTCCATGCTGACCAACAATTACATTGGTTCCATCCTACATTCTAAGGACAATTTACAGGCCATTTAAACTACAAACCTGCAGATCTTTGGAATGTGGGAAAATCCACGTGGTCACAGGCAGATCGTGCAAACTCCGTACAGAGAGCACCTGTAGTCAGGATCGAACCCAGGTTTCTGGTGCTGTAGAGCAGCAACTCGACCGCTGCACCAGTGTGGCGCCAAATAATAAGGTATTATTATCATTGTAGGTTTTGTTTAATCGTGTTTCTCTTCAGCATCTGAAAGGAAAATATTGTAAATCCTGATGATAATGGTTAAGGTCAAAGTTTTGTGATCGACCTGGAATTGTATATCTCCATTTTAAAAGTTTAGTTTTAACCTCATGCCAAAATAATGCAGTTTCTACAATTTAAAGTTATAAATTGTAACAGGGCCTTTGGTTACACTTGTCCATGCTTACCAGGATGTCCCATCTATATTTAGTCCCAATTGCCTGTGTTTACCCCATATCCCTCTAAACCTTTCCCATCCACGTACCTGCGCTTTTCCAGATGTGTTGTAAACATTCTGATCATACATGCCTCAACTATTTCCTCTGGCAATCTGGACTATTCTTCTTCCCACCCTGCGTCCTGTGAGGACTCCATCCCCTACTCCCAATTCCTCCGTCTACGCCGCATCTGCTCCCAGGATGAGGTGTTCCACACCAGGCATTGGAACTGTCCTCATTCTTCAGGGAACGGAGGTTCCCCTCCCCTACTATAGATGAGGCTCGCACCAGGGTCTCTTCCATACCCCGTAACACTGCCCTCTTTCCCCATCCCCCCACTCGCAACAAGGGCAGAGTTCCCCTAGTCATCACCTTTCACCCCACTAGCCGGCACATACAACAAATAGTCCTCCGTCAGTTTCGCCACCTCCAACGTGACCCCACCACTTGCCACATCTTCCCATCTCCCCCCCTGTCTGCTTTCCGCAAAGACTGCTCCCTCCGTAACTCCCTTGTCAATTCTTCCCTTCCCTCCTGCACCACCCCCTCCCTGGGCA
This sequence comes from Amblyraja radiata, assembly GCF_010909765.2. NCBI lineage: Eukaryota > Metazoa > Chordata > Chondrichthyes > Rajiformes > Rajidae > Amblyraja > Amblyraja radiata. The sequence continues at coordinate 131,624,839 of NC_045956.1, forward strand.
CTTTCCCTTGCAACCGCAAGAGATGCTACACTTGTCGCTTTCCCTTCCCCCTCGACTCCATTCAAGGAACCAAGCAGTCGTTCCATGTGCGACAGAGGTTCACCTGCATCTCCTCCAACCTCATCAATTGCATCCGCTGCTCTAGATGTCAGCTGATCTACATCGGTGAGAACAAGCGTAGGCTTGGCGATTGTTTCGCCGAACACCTCCGCTCGGTCCGCATTAACCAACCTGACCTCCCGGTGGCTCAGCACTTCAACTCGCCCTCCCATTCCGTATCCGACCCCTCTGTCCTGGGCCTGCTCCATAGCCAGAGTGAGCAACACTGGAAATTGGAGGAACAGCACCTCATATACCGCTTGGGTAGTCTGAATCCTAGTGGCATGAACATTGAATTCTCCCAATTCCGTTAGCCCTTGCTGTCTCCTCCCCTTCTTAGCTCTCCCTCAGCCCTCGGGCTACTCCTCCTTTTTCCTTTCTTCTCTTACATCTTTGGGACAATGTTCGTGCCTTCACGGTGATGTGATGGATGCGGGGGTCTGGACCAATCGCTGATAAGTCCTGCCCCCCCCCCGGCAACGTCAAGTCCGTTATTGGACTTTTCTGTTGAGCGGCTGTCGGTCCTTTGGCCTGTAGGCGCCGCCGCCTATCGGGTAGGTGGCGTATCGACTGAGCAGCCATTCGATAAGTTTGCTTTTAAGCGACACAACCTTTCGGTTCGTAGCCGTTTAGGCGTCCCGCGCTTTCGGTTAGCTGGCATTTAGGCATCCCATCCTTTCGTTTAGTAGGCGTTTCGTCTTCAGACTCTTTTGGTTCATTCGCGTTTCGGCCTCGTTTCTAGTCGGTTCTTTGGCTTCGGCTTCTTTGCTTTGGCCTCTTGTCTGTCGGTGCCGCGTCCACACACATCTTGTTTCATATGACCCCCACCCTTTGTGGGAAAAGGTTGTCCCTCAGGTTTCTGTTAAATCTGTACCCTCTCACCTTAACCCTATGTTCTCTGGTTCTTGATTCCCCTTTCCCCTAGTGAAGGACTCTCTACATTCATCCTATCCATCCCCTTCATGATCTTACCCCCATCATCTTCATTTGCTTCAAGTCCTAGCCTGCCCAACCTCTCCCTACAGCTCAGGGCCTAAAGCCCTTGCAACATCGTCATAAATCCTTTCTGCACTCTTTCCAGCATAAATACATCCTTCCTATAGCAGAACACAATAGTCCAAATCCAGCCTCTCCAACATCTTCTAAAACTGTGACAGCATGTCCCATTTTCTATACTCATTACCCTCACTGTTGAAGGCCAATATCCTGAAAGCCTTCTTGATCACCCTATCTACTTGTGATGCAACTTTCATGGAAATACCCTAGACAATATCTCATTTCCTATCCTGCACTCCTAGATCTCTCTTCCAAAATGAAACACCTCGCACTAATCTGCATTAAACTCCATTAACCATTCTTCAGCCCACTTGCCCAACAAATCAAGATCCTTCTGTCATTTTTGTTAACCATCTTCCAGATCTACGATCTACGATATAACCCACTTCAATGTCATCTGCAAACTGAGGCACACCACTAGTCACATTTGTCCCAGAGATTGTGAAGTTTAAGTTCTGGTGGGGAGAGTTGTGGCAGGAGATTCTGTTGGTGAAGGAAAAAATGGAACTTCAAAAATCTGATTGGGATATCGAGAGGTGTAATGATGGGCAGTGGATAGTTGAGGGTCAAAGTTGGCTACCTTGGGTGGGGAAGGTGTCAGAGTCAGTTTGCTACTGATGGGTGGTCTCTCTGCTTGTGGGGAGGTCGGAGTCTGCTGGTGGAGAGGACTAAAGGTGACGTGCAGCGTCAGGCAGGTGATTTCCTGAGGAGTTAAAAATAACTGAAATAGAGAAACTACTTGGGTCAGATTCCCAGATTTAGGTTGGGAACTGCTACAGGTGGAGACCTTTGAATAGCTTGTTCTGGAAGTTCTCAAAAATAGGATCTCTTCAGAACAATGTGTTGAGGGGAATGTCGTAACTCCCATGAATGACAAAAGCAGAACATGTCTGCACAAGTGTGATTTGCAAACAGTGGTTCAACGGGTTATTATTTGACTTGGATGTTCACTGTAAGTAAATGATTGTGATACTGAGCATGTGATACAGGAAAGACCAGTGCTACACGTCCTCAATTTTGATCAGTATATTTCATTTTCTGATGAAATTTTCATTTTCATTTTGTTCAATCATTTGGTCGGCATCATATCATTTTATAAAATCTTAACTGGTTGAGTTTTATTTCTTCCCTTTCCAGTGCAATGGCAATTCTGTTCATCTAATACAACGTTTTTCTCTTTCTAATTTCAGTACAAGCAAGTGGAACAATACATGTCCTTCCACAAGCTCCCCGCTGATATGCGGCAGAAGATTCATGACTACTATGAGCACCGTTACCAAGGCAAGATCTTTGACGAGGACAGTATTCTGGAGGAATTGAATGATCCACTCAGGGAGGTAACATGCACATTTATACAGTAAATGCATTGATTCAACTGTGCGTGACATCGTAATTTTGTGGTTTGTTTTAATTATAGCAATAATTGTTATTTTTAGCATGTTTTTAATTTAGATTTCTGGGTTAGATAGCTGTAAAGGAAACTTTGAGATTTGTTATTTCTTCAGTAACTGATACAATTCAAAAAGGCCTTTATTCTGTGAGTCAGATATATCGAAGACAATAGACAATAGTCAATAGGTGCAAGAGTAGGCCCTTCGGCCCTTCGAGCTAGCACCGCCAATAACTGTAATCATGGCTGATCATCCACAATCAGCACAATTATATGTTTCAATAAGATACCCTCTCATCCTTCTAAACTTCAGAGTATACAAGCCCAGCCACTCCATTCTCTCAGCATATGACAGTCCCGCCATCCCGGGAATTAAGCTTGTAACAATGTTACAATGCAAAAGTACTAAAATCACAGGCTGTTGTTTCTTCATATTGGATTATCTACAGTTGTTTGTCATATTTAATATTCTGGTGTGGAAGGAAGCCATTCAGTCCTTCAAAAACAATGCTGGATCAAAAAAAGCATGAGTCTCATTTCCTTTTCTAGCTTACTACTTCATGCTCACATGCCAACCAACCTTTACTATACTTATAGACAATAGACAACAGACAATATGTGCAGGAGTAGGCCATTCGGCCCTGCGAGCCAGCACTGTCAATCGCTGTGATCATGGCTGATCAACCACAATCAGTACCCCGTTCCTGCCTACTCCCCATATCCCTTGACTCCACTATCTTAAGAGCTCTATCTAACTCTCTCTTGAAAGCATCCAGAGAAGCATCCAACTTCTAAGGGCTAATTTAAGGTAGTCAATTAACCTACAGGTACATCTGTAGAATGAGGGATGACGCCTTAACAACAGGAGGAATTACACATAGTCATATAGGAGAACATGCAAAATCCACACAGACATCTCTACCATGCTGAGACCATGCGCCAGCTCTCAGACACCGCCTCATAACTACCCCTTGAGCATGAACTCACAATGAACACCAGGCCATCATCTCGCAGACCATCATCGATCTCATCACCTCTGGCAATTCCTATTGACGGCCTCCAACCTTATAGTTCTCCAGCCCTGCCCAGCCTGTTTCTATTTCCTTCCAAAAATCCACAAACAGGCCGGCCCTGGCCCTGGCTGTTTCTGCCAGCTCCTGTCCTCAGAACTCATCCTCAAATAGTTTGATTCCATCCTATCCTCTCTGTCTAGTCCCTTCCAATTCCTTGACCCCCATTGCTTCATGTTTACCATGGACGTCCAGTACCTTTACGATACGATAGAACTATATTTATCCCAGGAGTGAAATTGATCTGCCAACAGTCATAAAACACAAAATATATGAAACATGAAATTAAAGTGATGAGTGGAAAGGATTGGGGATGTGCATAGATTGGGGAGGGGGGTGTCATTCTACCACATGACAGAAGGGGGAGGAGTTGTACGGTTTGATAGCCACAGGGAAGAAGAATCCCTGTGGCATTCTGTACTGCATCTTGGTGGAATCAGTCTGTTAGTCAATAATAGACAACAGACAATAGGTGCAGGAGTAGGACATTCGGCCCTTCGAGCCAGCGCCGCCATTCAATATGATCATGGCTGATCATCCCCAATCAGTACCCCGTTCCTGCCTTCTCCCCATTTACCCTGACTCCGCTATTTTTAAGGTACTCCACAGGTTAATTAGTGTGTCATGGAGGGGGTGAGCTGTATTGACCAAGATGTTCCGCAGTTTGAGGAGCATCCTACCATCCAAGACCACCTCCCAATAATCCAACTCCGCCCCAGGACAGAGCCAGCCTTCCTGATGAGTTTGTTAATGCTGTTGGTGTCCGCAGCCTTCGCCATGCTGCCCCAGCACACAACAGCAAAGAAGATGGTGCTGGATACTACCGATTGGTAGAACATCTGCAGCATCTTGCTGCAGACGTTGAAGGAGCGTAGCCTTCTCAAGCCGGCTCTGCCTTGTACAGAGTCTTGGCATTCCTGGACCAGTCCAGTTTACTGTCATAGAAACATAGAAACATAGAAAATAGGTGCAGGAGTAGGCCATTCGGCCCTTCGAGCCTGCACCGCCATTCAATATGATCATGGCTGATCATCCAACTCAGTATCCTGTACCTGCCTTCTCTCCATACCCCCTGATCCCTTTAGCCACAAGGGCCACATCTAACTCCCTCTTAAATATAGTCAATGAACTGGCCTCAACTACCTTCTGTGGCAGAGAGTTCCAGAGATTTACCACTCTCTGTATGAAAAATGTTTTTCTCATCTCGGTCCTAAAGTATTTCCCCTTTATCCTTAAACTGTGACCACTTGTCCTGGACTTCCCCAACATCGGGAACAATCTTCCTGCATCTAGCCTGTCCAACCCCTTAAGAATTTTGTACGTTTCTATAAGATACCCCCTCAATCTTCTAAATTCTAGCGAGTACAAGCCGAGTCTATCCATAGTTATCTGTACTACACCTCCTCCCACCTCTTGCAAATATAATATTCCCTATTCTCAATTCCTCTGCCTCTGACTCATCTGCTCTCAAGATGAGGCTTTCCATTCAAGGACATCCAAGATGTCCTCTATCTTTAGTAAACATAGTTCGGGTCCTACTGTCATAGATGGATCCCTCATCTGCATCTCTTCTGTGTCCCGTAGGTCTGCTCACACTCCCCCTCACCCAAGATGCATCAAGGATAGAGTTCCCCTGTTGCTTACCTTTCACTCCACCTGCCTTCGCATTGAATACATCATTCTCTGACATTTTTGCCACCTTCAACGTGAACCCACCACCTATCACATTTCCCCATCCTTCCACAGAGAACCCTTTCCACCTTCCACAGAGATCGCTCCCTCCGTTTCTCCTTGGTTCACTTATCCCTTTCCCTCTAAACCACCCCCTTTAGGCACCTTCTCTAATCTCATCTACTGCATTCGATGTTCCTGAGACTAAGCATAGACATCTGCGAGACTAAGCATAGCCTCGGTGAAGGTTTCACCGAACACGTGCTCAGTCTGCCAATGCCTGCTGGATCTCCCAGTTGCTAACCATGTTAACCCCCCTTCCCATTCCCATACTAACTTTTCTGTCCTGGGTCTCCTCCATTGGCAGAGTGAGGCCACGTGCAAACTGGTGAACAGCACGTCTTATTCCGCTCGAGTTTACAACCTAATGAAATGAACAATTTTAGGTAACTAACCCACAATTAACCCACCCTTTTTTTCCTTTCCCTTTGTGCTCAACATGGATTCTTAGATTATAGAACAGTACAGCACAGGAATGCGCCCAATGTTTGTGCTGAACATGATGTCGTTAAACTGATTTCATCTGCATGTACATGATCCATATACCACTATTCCCGGCACTTCCATGTGTCTGTCCAAAAAATGCCACCATTCTATGTGCATTCACCACCAACCTTGGCAGTGCATTATGGACAACACAACTCTCTGAGTTAAAAAAACTTGCCCCAGACATCGCCATTAAACCGTCCCCTCCTACCTTATAGCTATACCCTTTAGTATTGAACAATTCCACGCTGGAAAAAAGGTTTTGTCTCTATCTATGTCTCTCATAATGATGTATACTTCTATCAAGTCTCTCCTCAACCAATGTTCCAGAGAAAATAATGCATGGTGGTCAATCTCTCCTTATAGCTGAGACTCTCTAATCCAGGCAGCATTCTGGTGAACCTCCTCTGCACCCATTCCAAAGCTTCAAAATCTTTCATGTAATGTGGCGACCAGAACTGTACGCAATACTGCAAATGCGGCCTAACCAAAGTCCTAGAGAGCTCCATTATGTCTTCCTGATTCTAATGTTCAATTACCTTAGCAATGAAGGCAAGCATACCACACTTCTTAACCACCCTATTTGTGCTATGATTTGCACCCATTTCTCCCCTTCCACCAGTCTCTCCACCAACCCCCCCCCCCCCCCCACCCCATCCTCCTGCACCCATATTTATTACGCAGGCTTCATTATTTACATCTCTTCTATCCTTATTTCAATTTTTAAAATCTTTTCATCTCTTGCTTTTGTCCAACCATCTACCAATCATCCCCCCATCACTTGTATTCACCTATCTCTTGCCAGGCTTTGTATTGCCCCACACCTCTCTTCCAGCTCCCCCCCCCCCCCCCCCATCACAATCCGTTAGACGAAGGATCCCGACATGAAACATCATCTATTCATGTTCTCCAGAGATTCTCCCTGACCCATTGTGTTACTCCAGCACTTTGTGTCCTTTTTTGGAAACCAGCATCTGTAGTTCCTTGTGTCGCCACCAGACAGCTCACAAGGTCAGGAACAAACTTGGGTTCCTGGAGCTGTGGGATATCAATGCCAACTGCTGTACCTCCATGATACCAATAATTAAATGTAACCAACTGAAATAATTTAATTTGAGGGATAAAAACCTTTCCCACACTATATATACTGACCTCAGGCATTCCCTCTTCGCCTTTCATTTCCACTATCCTGTGAAATACACTTGAAGTTTTGAATTTTCCTACAACAAAGTTGCAATAACAACACAAAGCTGATTAGGGATTAACAATGCTCCCAGATGATGCATGGCTGAAATCTCACATAGTAATTATGCCACTAACTGAGTTAGCTATCAGTGCATATGAAAAGTCCATATACTCTCTCATTGCTTTGCAACTGGGTTTAGTCAATCCATAGCAAATATGTCAACTGACTTATACAGTCAAGATTACCAAGTATATTTTGTGAATGTGATATTTTATTTACCTATCTATTCCTGATGGTCCAATAGTTCTTTTTTTTTCAGGCGCAAACCTGGATTCTTGTCAGATAGGAATTAAATTTAATATTCGAGGTAGAGTACAATGTCATGGCTCTAGTTCATAGGATGCTTAGTGATTACACTGGGATTAGTTTAGAAGCAAAATCGCGTTGCTGTCATGAAAATTTATAACAACTGCAGCAACTTGTAGCTACATAACTTTTATTGGAGAAAAGAATCCTAGGCACTTCACTGTTAGCTAATAGAATTTATACCAACAATTTTTATCCATGTTACCTGCCCACATTTGACTGTATAAATGTATTTTAAATGTTGTTATAGTACTTCCCTCAACTACCTCCTCTGGTAGCTCGTTCCATATACCCACCATTCTCTGAGTGAAATAATTACCCCTCAGGTTCTTATCTTTCCCCTCTCAACTTAAACAGATGTCTTTTGTTTCTTCATTGTCCAAGTATGGGTAAGAGAAAAGAGTAATATATCACCACACCAGCAATGTTGCAAATCTCTCACCGCACCATCGCACCTATCAAAGATAAAACATACTAGTAAGTAATTATGAAAAAAAATGTAACAGCACACGAAATGCAACAATTCAGAATTTGAAAGGTCCTGCTGACAGTGGGCTGGGCAGATCATTATTTGCCTGAAACGCGATGATCCCTTTGTCTCCACAGCTGATGCCTGACCCACTGAAATCTGCCAGCAATTTGTCATTTGCTCCAGGTTACTGTTTCTGCACTCCCCTGTGTTTCCTTCATTTGTTTATTGTTTTTCTCTCTTCATTCATTATAATCCCTTGGTTCTAAAGCAGCTTTCTGGGCTCAGTCATTGGGAGACATGAGCCGATCTCCATATACATTATTCCCAAGTTTAAGGAGGTGTTAATGAGGCCTTGTTGACACAGACCAGCCATTTCTAAGAATGTGGCAGATAATATTCCAATTAACGGCATTTGTATTCTTCAAGATGGTGATGGGTTCAAAAAACTTGTGCAAAGAAACGTTTGGTAGTGTTCACATGTCACTAGGTTAGAAATATTGCAAAACATATGAAATAAATTAGTAATGTGAATATGGAATATTTTTTGTTGAGTTACCCTGATATTATATTTATAGATTAGTCTTGATTTCTCTGGAAGATGCCAGCAATTCTGTGGGGAATTGCTAATAATTCTTAACATAATTGCCAACAAGTTCAGTACATGTACGGATTATGAAATCTGCACTTGCAATTTGCCATCTGCAGTCCAGTGCTGAGCACCTCATTGCTGACAAAACTGCCGCATCTCCACAGCAGTTGCTGTGGGGAATCTTCCTACCAAACATGCACTTAGCATAGAAACATCAACATTCACTTGAAAGGAGCCAACCAAGCAGCTGCTGTTGAACTAAGCAACTATAAGGTGTTTTTATTAAACTAATTAAATTCATTGCCTTTACTTGAGGATTGGACAGTTTGGGAATACAAATCTCCAATGCAGGTTATCTAAAGGTCAGTTCCTAGGTTAGAATGTACATCATGTAGATTAGCAGTGAATGTCAGTGCTGGGAATGGAGAGATATGGATCACTTGCATGCAATTATAAGAGGCATATATAGAGTAGGTAGTCAGATAGAATCTTTTCCCCAGGTTGTAAATGTCAAAGACTAGAGATTGTTGCTTTATGGTGAAAGCTTAAGGAGATATATATGAAAGGATTTTTAACAAAGAGAGTGGTGGTGCTTGGAACGCACAGGCAAGGGTGGTGGTGGAGGCATATATGATAGTGACATTTAAGAGATTTTAGCTGGGCACATGGATATGCTGGGAATGGAGGGATTTCGATATGGAGGGATTTAAATATTTTTGGTTTCTGGAAATAAACCTCCGTCCCTGGACAGAGGGGATTAGTTTAATTTGACATAATGTTCATCGGGTATTGTGGGCCAAAGGATCTGTTCCTGTGCTGTACTATTATCTAAAATAGACACGAAATGCTGGAGTAACTCAGCGGGACAGACAGCATCTCTGGAGAGAAGGAATGGGTCACGTATCAGGTCGAGACCCTTCTTCAGACTGCGCTATTATCTGTTCTATGAGACAGAGTTAGTTTATTTATCTTGACTTTGCTCAGCATGTGTTAACAAAATAGCTAACATAGGTCAAAAGGGTACTTTCCATAGTTCAGTCAGTCCTGTTTTGTTTGGTCTGGTTTGGTTTAGTTTAGTGTCACGTGTACCGAGATACAGTGAAAAGCTTTTTATTTGCATGCTGGCCAGTCAGCGGAAACATAGAAACATACATAGAAATTAGGTGCAGGAGTAGGCCATTCGGCCCTTCGAGCCTGCACCGCCATTCAATATGATCATGGCTGATCATCCAACTCAGTATCCCGTACCTGCCTTCTCTCCATACCCTCTGATCCCCTTAGCCACAAGGGCCACATCTAACTCCCTCTTAAATATAGCCAATGAACTGGCCTCGACTACCCTCTGTGGCAGAGAGTTCCAGAGATTCACCACTCTCTGTGTGAAAAAAGTTCTTCTCATCTCGGTTTTAAAGGATTTCCCCCTTATCCTTAAGCTGTGACCCCTTGTCCTGGACTTCCCCAACATCGGGAGCAATCTTCCTGCATCTAGCCTGTCCAACCCCTTAAGAATTTTGTAAGTTTCTATAAGATCCCCTCTCAATCTCCTAAATTCTAGAGAGTATAAACCAAGTCTATCCAGTCTTTCTTCATAAGACAGTCCTGACATCCCAGGAATCAGTCTGGTGAACCTTCTCTGCACTCCCTCTATGGCAATAATGTCCTTCCTCAGATTTGGAGACCAAAACTGTACGCAATACTCCAGGTGTGGTCTCACCAAGACCCTGTACAACTGCAGTAGAACCTCCCTGCTCCTATACTCAAATCCTTTTGCTATGAAATCTAACATACCATTCGCTTTCTTCACTGTCTGCTGCACCTGCATGCCTACTTTCAATGACTGGTGTACCATGACACCCAGGTCTCGCTGCATCTCCCCTTTTCCTAGTCGGCCACCATTTAGATAATAGTCTGCTTTCCTGTTTTTGCCACCAAAATGGTTAACCTCATATTTATCCCCATTATACTGCATCTGCCAAACATTTACCCACTCACCCTCACTCACCCAGGGAAAGACTATAGGTTGTGGACAAGTGGTATTGTGGCAGGAAAACAAGGAAAATTGAAATTAGGCATAAACTATGACAAAGGAGGCAGACCCTGAGGATTCAGATTAAGTGATTCAGATTAGTTTCCAAGCTGAAAATTTGCATTCACTGCTGGCGTGCAGTGTGGGTCATTATTTTATGCAAAGCTGGAGTCTAGTTTCTTGTGTAACACAGATATTTTTGTCTAACCTTTGCACAACCTGACAAAAAAGGGAAGAATTCATCAAAGTTGGCCTTGCTCGAATTCAGATTTTAACTGGTTGGCCCACCTTATATTTATCCATAACTATTTTAATGCTTCTAGAACAGTGGCCACTTGTCCCAAAATGCTCGCCCATGGACACTTCAGTCACTTGCTAGTCTAAGACGTTGGTGAGGCCACATTTAGAGTATTGTGTTCACTTCTGGGCTCCATGTTATAGGAACAATGTTGTCAAGGTGGAAGGGGTACAGAGAAGATTTACGAGGATGTCACCAGGACACGAGGGTCTGAGCTGTAAGGAGAGGTTGAGTAGGCTGGGTCTCTATTCCTTGGAGCACAGGAGGATGAGGGGTGATCTTATAGAGGTACATTAAATCACGAGATAAATAGATCGGGTAGGTGCACAGAGTCTCTTGTCCAGAGTAGTGGAGTCGAAGCCAAAGGTCATAGGTTTACGATGAAGGGGAAAAGATGTAATAGGAATCTGAAGGATAACATTTTTATACAAAGGATGGTGGGTGTATGGAACAAGCTGCCAGAGGAGGTAGTTGAGGCGAGGACTATCACAATGTTTAAGAAACAGTTAGACTGGTACATGGATAGGACAGGTTTGGAAGGATACGGACCAAATGTGGTTTGGTAGGACTAGTGAGCTAGGACATATTGCTGGGGCATGTTGGCTGGTGTGGGCAAATTGGGCCGAAGGGCTTGTTTTCACACTGTATCACTCTATGACTTGCCCTTCCCAATTTCCTCAGAGTAGATCAAGTTTCACCTTGTAGGGCCATCTCCTTATTGCCTGAGGAAACTTTTGATAACTGTTGAGACATTTGATAATTTCCACCCTGTCTAAGCCCATGGCACCATCACAGTCCTAGTTTATATCAGGAAAGTAAAAATCCCCAGCTATGATAACCTTTTAGTCTTGCAGCTTCCTGCAATCTCCTGCCATTTTTGCTCTAATAATTCCCGTTGACTATTTGGGGGCCAATAGTACGCTCCCAACTAGGTGATCATCCTTTTTTTAGACATTTCTCAGTTCCACCCATATAGCGTCACTGGACGAACCATCAGTAATGTCATCTTGGACCACTACCGTGACATTCTCCTTATTCAATAAAGCTTTAGCTTAAGGACAAATTTGGATTGTTTTTGCTGGAGAGTTTGAGGCAGAGGGGAGACCTGATATGAAATTATGAGGCGCATAGATAGGGTAGACACTCAGAACCCTTTTTCTAAGATGGCAATACCAAAGTCAAGTCAAGAGAGTTTATTGTCATGTATCCCCGATAGGACAATGAAATTCTTGCTTGCTGCAGCACGACAGAATATTGTAAGCATAAATACAGAACAGTTCAGTGTGTCTGTATAGCATAGACCATATATATACACATAAATAAACAGATAAAGTGCAATAGGCTGTTATAGTTCAGAGTTTGTTTGATGGCGAGTTCAATAGTCTGATGGCTGTGGGGAAGCAGCTGTTCCTGAACCTGGATGTACCACAGTTCAGGCTCCTATACCTTTTACCTGATGGCAGTGGAGAGATGAGAGTGTGGCCAGGATGGTGTGGGTCCTTGATGATGTTGGCAGCGACTTCAATAGATCTCTTCGATGGTGGGGAGGTCAGAGCCGATGATGGTCTGGGCAGTGGTCACAACTTTTTGCATTCTTTTCCGCTCCTGGACGCTCAAATTGCCTAACCAAGCCACGATGCAACCAGTCAGCATGCTCTCTACTGTGCACCTGTAGAGGTTCGAGAGAGTCCTCTTTGACATACTGACTCTCCGTAATCTTCTCAGGAAGTAGAGGCGCTGATGTGCTTTCTTTTTAATTGCATCAGTGTGCTGGCACCAGGAAAGATCTTCAGAAATATGCACGCCCAGGAATTTGAAGTTCTTGGCCCTTTCCACCATCGCCCTGTTGATATAAACGGGATTGTGGGTCCCTATCCTACCCTTTCCAAAGTCCACAGAGTTCCTTGGTTTTGCTGGTGTTGAGAGCCAGGTTATTGTGCTGGCACCATTTGGTCAATTGGTCGATCTCACTTCTATACTCTGTCTTGTCACCATCAGTGATTCGCCCACAACAGTGGTGTCGTCGGCGAACTTGATGATGGAGTTTGCACTATGTCCGGCTACGCAGTCATGAGTATAGAGTGAGTACAGCAGGGGGCTGAGCACGCAGCCTTGAGGCGCTCCCATGCTGATTGTTATCGAGGATGACACATTTCCACCAATACGGACAGACTGTGGTCTGTGGATGAGGAAGTCGAGGATCCAATTGCAAGTCAAGTCAAGTCAAGTCAAGTTTATTCGTCACATACACATACGAGATGTGCAGTGAAATGAAATGTGGCAATGCTCGCTGACTTTGTGCAAAAAGACAAACAAACAAACAACCAAACAAACTATAAACACAATCATAAACACACACATATTATTTTACATATTAAATATTGGAAGGAAAAACGTTCAGTAAAGTTAGTCCCTGGGATGCAGAGGGATGCTCAGACTCCCAGATCTGAGAGAATGGTAACCAGCTTGGAGGGGATGATGGTATAGAATGCCGAGCTGTAGTCAATGAATAACAGCCTGACATATGAGTTTTTGTTGTCCAAGTGGTCCAGAGTGGAGTGGAGAGCCAGTGAGATCGCATCCAGATCAATCTGGGCAAAGGTTAATGGAGATGAGCAGGGCAAGTCCTTTTGTTACACCGAAGATGGTAAGTGCCTGGAAAGTGTTGCCAGAGGTGGTGGTGGAAGCAGATACGATAGTTCTGTGGAAGTCTGCGCAGTCTGTGGAATTCTCTGCGTCAGAGAGCGGAGGAGGCGGGTTCTCTGGATGCGTTCAAGAGAGAGCTAGATAGGGCTCTTAAAAATAGCGGAGTCAGGGGATATGGGGAGAAGGCAGGAACGGGGTACTGATTGGGGATGATCAGCCATTATCACATTGAATGGCGGTGCTGGCTCGAATGGCCGAATGGCCTACTCCTGCACCTATTGCCTATTGTCTATAGTTCCATTTAAGAGGCTTTTCGATAGGCACATTATTATGCAGGGAATGGAGGAAAAGTGCAGGCAGATGAGATGCATCTGAAGAAGGGTTTCGGCCCGAAACGTTGCTTATTTCCTTCGCTCCATAGATGCTGCTGCACCCGCTGAGTTTCTCCAGCATTTTTGTGTACCGGCAGATGAGATTAGTTTAGCTTGGCATCCTGTTCAGCACAGATATTGTGGGCTGAAGGCACTGTTCCTGTGCTATGCTGTTCTATGTTATTTATTGTGACAATCGAGAGGGCTAAGTGATTTGGCACAGGAAGATTCTCCTGTAATGTGTGACTGGAAACAAATAGCAGAACAAAATGTGTAGGAAGGAACTGCAGATGTTAGTTTAGACTGAAGATAGACACAAAATTCTGGAGTGACACAGTGGGACGCAGTATCTCTGGATAGAAGAATAGAAGAAATGGGTGACATTTTGGGTCGAGACCCTTCTTCAGACTACTGAACAAGTATAATGATAATAGTTACTAGAATTTGATAGTTAAATTAAACAGGGAAGCACAGTTAAATGTGTAGGAAGGAACCGCAAATGCTGGTTTGCATGGAACATAGACATAAAATGCTGGAGTAACTGAGCGGGTAACAGGCTTCCTGAGTTACTCCAGCATTTTGTGTCTAAGCACAGGTAAATGGTTTGTTAATTTTTCTCTATTTTACGTTTAAAATTAGGTTCCAATAATTTAAGCTATTTTAGTCGAGATTCATTTTTTAGTAGTTTTAATTTAATTTAATTATTGATGTCCACATGAACTGTTTTTAAAGGTTTCTTATTCAAGACCTTTGAGAGCAGCAGAGTTTTCTGGGGCTAGGCATGAGAATACACCTGCTGAGGCCCAGTTGATATTGGCAGGCTGCCCCTCTCGAGGCATGATCGTTACTGAAAGACTCAAGATTGATTAAACCACTGCCAGACGTCTATGCAACTGTAGATAGTAATGGGTGGAATGGAGTGGACCATGGGAGGTGGCCAAATCAAGAGCGACACAATAGCACAACTGGTAGAGTTGCTGCCTTACAGCGCCAGGGACCTGGTTTCGAACCTGACCTTGGATGCTGTCTGTGTGGAGTTTGCATGCTCTCCCTGTGACTGTGTGGATTTCCTCCAGGTGTTCTGGTTTCCTCCCACGTCCCAAAGACATTGGCCACTGTGAATTGCCCCTAGTGCGTAGGGAGTGGATGAGAAAGCAGGATAACATGTTGTGACGAGTAACCAATGATTGGCGCGCACTTGGTGGGCTGAAGGACCTGTTTCAATGCTGTTTCTTTAAACTAAACTAAAAATTCTAAAAGAGCAATCCACCCAATTTGTCCACCCTATCTCATAGTTGTGCATTGGAAGGTTGAGCTATCTAGTGAGCAAAAGAACATAACTCAGAAGAGAATATGGAAACAAATAATTAAAGGAAATGTAGGTTTCTTGGGACAGCTCACGTGCCTTATTTATATTTGCTTCCAGTACTTTGAAACTAACAGCACGTTCAGCAATGATGTTGCTGCGGCAACACCTACAACCCTTGATTTAAAAAATAAATATTTTAGCCATTACGTCCTGTTCCCTTGTGTAGTAGCACAGTAACATAACCTACAATACTGCATGATAGTTTATGGAATAGGCAATCTCAAAACCGAACCAGTGTGAAGTTAACCTGATGTATGCATTATAATTTTCTGGTGATTTTGTTTCTCAAATTTAAAACAGTTCAGTGAAATTACATGCATTTTTGAAACTGGATATTAATTCAATGTAGAATTTTGGAAAATGTATGGCCAAAACAAGTCATAAATCAATTCTAAATCTCACAGATCATTAAATAAAATCAGATGCAGTGTTGTGTAAATTAAACAATTGCTTACCGTTTCCTTTGACATAGCACTTCTGTTTTGTTTGACTGCTTTCCCCCCCTCTTTTTTATACCTTTTGTTTAAACCATAAGCTCCACGAGTGCCAAAAGGGCATCCAAACTGGTTCTCACTGGAAATTGCCACTTAGCTGATGGAGCTGAAATAACACCCAGTGATAAAGTCTGAGTGCATCAGTAATGTCATTTTTTTCAGAAACATTCCTTGTCCAGTTCTGATAATATCATCAGCAATTGCCATTCAAGTTAACAATAGGCAACATAAATCAAAATGTAATATAACCATTCAGTCAGAGTATTGAATACAGTTGTCAAGGCATTGATGAAACTGCACTTAGAATATTGTGTTCAATTTTGTTCAACCTTCTAGAGGAAGAATGTTATTAAGCTGGAAAGAGCGTAGAAAAGATTTACACGGATGTTGCTACGATTTGAGGGGCTGAGCTATAGGGAGAGGTTGGGCAGGCTTTACTCTTTAGTGTAGGAGGCTGAGTGGTAATCTTATGGAGGTGCATAAGACCACGAGGGGAATAGATAGGGTAAATGCACAGTCTTTTACTCAGTGTAGTGGAATCAAGAACCAGAGGACATATGTTTAAGGTGAGAGGTGTAAGATTTAATAGAAATCTGAGGGACAAGA
This sequence comes from Amblyraja radiata, assembly GCF_010909765.2. Classification (NCBI taxonomy): domain Eukaryota; kingdom Metazoa; phylum Chordata; class Chondrichthyes; order Rajiformes; family Rajidae; genus Amblyraja; species Amblyraja radiata. The sequence continues at coordinate 131,641,094 of NC_045956.1, forward strand.
GGATGGTATTACATAGAATGAGCTGTCAGAGGAGATAGTTGAGGCAGGTATTGTAACAATATTTAAAATATGTTTGGACAGGTACATGGAGAGGAAAGGTTTAGAGGGATATGGGCCAAACACAGGCAGGTGGGACATGGAATGGTACCATTCGGCGCTGCCGTTTCGGCGACGCCAATTTGGCGCCTCCGTTTCGGGGTGTTAGAGTTAGGGTATGGGTTAGGGTTAGGGTTAGGGTGCCACAGCCATGGGCCAGTGGAAACCAATTTCCAAACTTGTTAACATAAAGCTGATCTCACTTGCAATATCCTTGGCATAGGAACTTCTTGCAGAGGGTGATGAATCTCTGGAATTCACTATCCTGGAGTATTGTGACGCATGGAACACTTTTATTTATCTGGAGGTATTTACAGAGGTTAGGGTTAGGGTGAGGGTTCTGATGAGTACAGATATTATAAACGGAGGCGCCGAAACAGCGGCGCCGAAACGGCAACGCCGAAAAGTACCCGACCCGGTGGGACAAGCATACAGTAGATGGGGTACCTTGGTCAGCATGGACAAGTGAAGGGCCTGTTTCCGTGCTATTTGACTTTATGACTAACTATATATCTGTGAAACCACAGTTAAGGCTCATAAGCATGATGATTCAAAGGTTATTACAGATGATAGAACCGCTGGAAACAGAATGTTATTGCTTTAAACTTTTTGATTAAAAGCACCAGATGCAAGCTTTTAGCATCAAACGTTGTCAGCATATTTTGTGTAATGCCCTAATGAATTGTGCAATGCATTTTTTAACCTATCCGTGTGTTTTTGAAATCCAGTTTTGAGAGAATCTATTTTAAACCACCCTCAGCACAGTTCCAATATAGCTTGGGCAGAGATACAATATCCCTGCTGAATTGAAAGCAGATTTAAAAAGATACATTCCACATGACTAATGACTAATTAGGACCAGGGCCCCCATCTCATTCATTAGGTTTGAAGCTGGCAAAGCAAAGTCAGAGGACTTGGAAGGAATTTAAAGAAGAAAATTAATCTATTCTTTTGAGATATCAAAAGAGTGAATTCTCTGGGAGTATTTGTACATTGGTGGAGATAACAAAAGTATGCTGAGCTAAAATTCAATCTATTTTTATCTAAAAAGTCTTGCATGTTTGTAGCTTTTCAAATTGATCACAAGATGTTACCCAAAAACTAATGCTGTTAATGTTAGTGTTATGTTAATGTTTAATGCAGCTGTTTTTTTGAATGAACTTAAAATAATGTATATTGAATATTGTCAGAGACGCAGCTATCTGACAAATAACCAGTATCAACTTAAAGGGCTTTTGGTGTTGAGATTTGATGAGCATACTAATCCCATACACTCTATCATCCACAACTCCTCCAACTGGACACAAAGTGCTGGAGTAACTCAGCAGACCAGGCAGCATCTCTGGAGAGTATGGATAGGTTGAGATCCTTCTTTAGCCTTCTTTAGGGTCCCCTCCTCCCTTTGTTACCACCTGCCCAAACCACCTCCCTTATTATTGCATCTTTCTTTGCCTCCAAATATCATTTCACAGCTTCAATCCTGAATCCATCTGCTAGTCAGATTCCATCTGCCTTTGTTCCTCACCTGAATCCACCCATCACTTGCAAGCTCTTGCCCCACCTCTCCAACTTACCTCTTGATTCTGCCTATCTCCCCTCTAATTTCCAAGTCTGGATGAATGGTCCCAACCATAAACAATTACTTTCCATAAACGCTGGAGTAATTCAGCAGGCCAGGCAGCATCTCTGGATTACTCCAGCATTTTGTCTCTATCTTTGGGGTAAACCATCATCTGCAGTTCCTTCCAACACAATGATTTTCCATTTCCTTTCACAGATGCGACTTGTTCTTCCAGCAGAGTGCTTGTTGATCCAGATTCAAGCATCTGCAGTCTCTTATGTCACTAGACTTTAAACTACATATTTTGAATCATGTCGGACTTTTTTTTTTTGCAAATGGGAGCTATCATTTAAATCAGAGCAAGTTAATTTAGTTGACAGACTTGACCTTTCAATTCCATTGTATCAAAAGTTTTTAAGAGGCTGGTCTTTCCTTCAGGACGGTTTTGACGCTGAACTCTTAGCAGTAATGCAGCCCATAGGAGGAGTCTAATGTTGATAAGTAGGAAACCTGGTGATATTGTAGAAGACCACTCATTGAAGCAATTGAAGGAGTATGAGCAACTGAGAAATGTCTCAGTAAAATACTGTTGATTTTACTCTGCTTGAGCCTACAAAATAGTTAACAATGCCGAAGTCATGCCAGATAAAGTCTTTCCTTGTTTTAAGTACAATTTATAAGCACAGTTTAAACCACCAGTCTTTCCTCTGTTCCAACCATCCACCTGCATATCCTGTCTGCTAATCTTATTTTCTTTATCTACAGTATTTTTCCTCATCTTCTCACCTTCATCCTTTCTGCTCTGAGACCCCCACTCCTGCCCACCTAGTTTAAACCCTCCCGAGAGAGTGACTAAATGTCCAAGGACAATTGTTCCCTTTAGTTCTGGTGCAATCCATCCTTCTTGTTCAGTTTACCTCTGCTCTAGAAGAGACCCCAATTATCTAGAGACATGAACTCCTGCCCTTGCAACAGCTCCTCAGCCACATGTTTATCTGTCCTCTCTAATAACCATATAACCATATAACAATTACAGCACGGAAACAGGCCATCTCGACCCTTCTAGTCCGTGCCGAACACGTATTCTCCCCTAGTCCCATATACCTGCGCTCAGACCATAACCCTCCATTCCTTTCCCGTCCATATAACTATCCAATTTATTTTTAAATGATAAAAACGAACCTGCCTCCACCACCTTCACTGGAAGCTCATTCCACACAGCCACCACTCTCTGGGTAAAGAAGTTCCCCCTCATGTTACCCCTAAACTTCAGTCCCTTAATTCTCAAGTCATGTCCCCTTCCTGCCTTCACTAGCACATGGCATCAGGAGCTATCTGGAGGTTACCATCTTCAAGGTCCTGCTTTATTGCCTCTTTCCTAACTCCCTATTTTCACTTCCCACAACCTCATCCCTTTTCCTACCAATGTCGTCAGCACCTACGTCAGCACCATCCCTCTGACTGGGGATTAATCTATGCAGCAGCCAGGTCTGTGGTACAGAGCGATAGAATGAAGATATCTTCCTCCTTGATAATGTCCTGAGACATCCTGGACCTTGGAATCAGGGAAGAAACACATCATCCTGGAGTCTCGTTTGTGGCCACTGTATATTAAGTCTGTTCCCCTAACAGTAGAGTCTCCTATCACGATAGTCCTATATGACTTCACTCTATCCCTCTGTACCACAGACCTGGCTGTTGCAACTATCTTCTGCACAACAGTATCCAAAGGGTTAATATCACCTTCAAGGGAAATGGCCACACAAGAGTCCAACCTCTCTCTACCTACAACCATTCTCCTTCCTGGTGGTCACCATGTTCGTACCTGCACCTGGACGATCCTGAGGTCTCCAGCGCAGCTCCAGTTCCCTCACGCGGTCAGTCAGGAGCTTCCCACAGGTGCTACCTTAGGGACTGGAGGTTTCCCTGACTTCCCACATCCTACAGGAAGAACATACTGCTGTCCAAACTGCACTTAGATTAAAGAAGAAGGCGATAGAAAAAACACCTTGCTTCATCTTACATTAGCTATACCAGCGCCGAAACAAACCATTTTGCCTAATCACTTGTGCTGATATTTAACCAGAAAAACATGATCTCAGTATGAAGTGTAGACTGGTTTAGACTGAGATGAGGATAACATTTATTTTCAAGTGGTGAATCTTTCAAATACTTTGGCTGTCGAGCTACAGTCATTAAATTAATTTTTAAAAAAGTCATGAATATTAAGGGAATTGAGGGATAATGGATTAGTGCGGGAAAATGGTATTGAGGTCAAAGATCAGCCATGATCTTGATAAGTGGTAGAGGAGGCTCAAAGGGACTATATCTGCTGCTATTTGTTATTTTCATATGTCATTTATTTTGATTTGTTTCTGTACTAAGAGAGAAAATTCTGCAGGCCTCCGTTATAAATCTCTCTCAGCACAATTAATATCTATGGCCGATTGTTCATTAATGAAGTATAGGAAACAGGTTGATGTAAAACTTTATCCTCAGTCATTTGCATTCAACACATAATCCAGTGGCAGCACGTTATACTTCTACATTCAGTTGTCGTGTCTGTTGGGGGAGTCCAGAACCAGGGGCCACTGTTTAAGAATAAGGAGTAAGCCATTTAGAACGGAGACGAGGAAACACTTTTTCTCACAGAGAGTGGTGAGTCTGTGGAATTCTCAGCCTCAGAGGGCGGTGGAGGCAGGTTCTCTGGATGCTTTCAAGAGAGAGCTAGATAGGGCTCTTAAAAATAGCGGAGTCAGGGGATATGGGGTGAAGGCAGGAATGGGGTACTGATTGGGGATGATCAGCCATGATCACATTGAATGGCGGTGCTGGCTCGAAGGGCCGAATGGCCTACTCCTGCATCTATTGTCTATTTTATTAGAAGCGTATTTTGGAAATGGACCATCTTGTATTTAGCACAAAAATGATTGGCTTCTGTAAATTGGCTTCTGTAAATGCCCCTAATGTGTAGGATAGAACTAGTGTACGGGTGATTGCTGGTTGGCATAGACTCGGTAGGTTGAAGGGCCTATTTCCATGCTGTATCTGTAAACTAAAATAATTTAACACACATAAAACATTCATCATTCTAATGAATCTGTGATAAACCCCCTTTGAAGCACTCCTTAAAATGAGATCTAAGCAATGTCGAAAGCGTTCAAAATGAGAAAGTTAATAACCTTTAAATCATGCCAGTTTGATTTAAATCTGATTGAAGAGTTCATTCCATCAAGATTTCTTTTAAGTTGCCCGCTTTTATTGACATTTTAATGCTGAACCTTGAACCTTGAATATCGAATCAATTCATAGAAACTAGATTTAGCAAAGTGCTCAGATGGTCCACAGATATTATTGATTTTGAGCAATAATATTTCTATAAATAAAACCATGGCATTTATGTTGAATACTTAAAGAAATCTAATGACTAATCTACATGATATTTAATTTAAATCACATCAGAAGGAAATACCCATGGGAGCTTAATGTACATTGGAATTCTGCCCATTAAACAAAAATATGTCCGTGTTAAAATAAATATTCACATCTATTATTCTGGGAACCCACTCCAACATTACTTAGATTGCAAAATGATATCACTTAAAAGTTACACCAAAATATTTATTTTTGAATCTTTGTGCACTGCTGAGAAAACCTAGCAAAATGTAGTTTTTTTGCCTATATAGTCATCTGCATTTATGGGATAGAATGAACATTTTAAAAAAATGACAGAAATGAAGAAACAAAGAACTGCAAATGCTGGTGCATACACAAAAGGATACAAGGTGCGAGATTAACTCAACAGGTCAGGCAGCATCTCTGGAGAATATGGATAGGTGACGTTTTCGGTCAAGACATAGCAAAAGGATTTGAGTATAGGAGCAGGGAGGTTCTACTGCAGTTGTACAGGGTCTTGGTGAGACCACACCTGGAGTATTGCGTACAGTTTTGGTCTCCAAATCTGAGGAAGGACATTATTGCCATAGAGGGAGTGCAGAGAAGGTTCACCAGACTGATTCCTGGGATATCAGGACTGTCTTATGAAGAAAGACTGGATAGACTTGGTTTATAGGTTGGACGACAGATGGCACAATGGGCTAGGTGTTCGGCTGGCAACCGGAAGGTAGCTGGTTCGAATCCCGCTTGGAGTGCATACTGTCGTTGTGTCCTTGGGCAAGACACTTCACTCACCTTTGCCTGTCTGTATGGAAGTAATTGTGTGAAGCACTTTGGGGTCAATGCAAGTTGACTAAAAATGTGCTATATAAATAAAGACATTATTATTATTATTATTATTATTATACTCTCTAGAATTTAGGAGATTGAGAGGGGATCTTATAGAAACTTACAAAATTCTTAAGGGGTTGGACAGGCTAGATGCAGGAAGATTGCTCCCGATGTTGGGGAAGTCCAGGACAAGGGGTCACAGCTTAAGGATAAGGGGGAAATCCTTTAAAACCGAGATGAGAAGAACTTTTTTCACACAGAGAGTGGTGAATCTCTGGAACTCCCTGCCACAGAGGGTAGTCGAGGCCAGTTCATTGGCTATATTTAAGAGGGGGTTAGATGTGGCCCTTGTGGCTAAGGGGATCAGAGGGTATGGAGAGAAGGCAGGTACGGGATACTGAGTTGGATGATCAGCCATGATCATATTGAATGGCGGTGCAGGCTCGAAGGGCCGAATGGCCTACTCCTGCATCTAATTTCTATGTTTCTATGTTTCTAAGACCCTTCTTCAGACTGATTTTAGGCAGGGGGAGAGCAGAAAGCTGGAAAAGAGGAGATGTAGGACCAATTTACCGAACATTGGAAAATTCGATGTAAATGCTAGTGGATTGTAAGCTACCCTAAGTGGAATATGAGGTGCCGTTCCTCCAGTTTGCATGTAGCCTCTAGCAATGGAGGAGGCCCAGGACAGAATGGTTACTGTGGGAATTGGACGGGGAATTGAAATTCGGAAAAGGGAGGGGATCCAGTAGGCCGAGTGCAAGTATTCAGCGAAACAGTCGCTGAGTCTATGTTTGGTCGCACCAATGTACAGGAGGCCACATCTGGATGCAGTAGATGAGTTTAGAAAAGGTGCACATGAACCTCTGTCTCCTCTGGAATGACTGCTGGGGTCTCTGGATGGAAGTGATCGAGGAGATATAGGGACAGGTGTTGTTACATCTCCTGAGGTTGCAGGGGAAAGTACCTCGGGAGGAAGTGGTTTGGGTGCAAATAGATGAGTTAACCAAGGAGTTGCGAAGAGAGTAGTTCCTGCGTAAGGCGGAAAGGGGTGGAGATGGGAAAATGTGACTAGTAGTGGGGTCACATTGGAGGTGAGGGTAATCTCAACTATGTGTGTTAGATGCTGAGGCTGATGGGGTGAAAGGTGAGGACCAGGGGAGCCCTATCTTTGTTATGTTTGGGGGAGAGGGAGCAACTACGGGATACAGAGGAGATGCAGGTGAGGGACCTATCTATGACAGAAGGGGGGGGGGGGGAACCATGTTTACTAAAGAAAGAGGATGGAAATTCACATCTTAGGAGCAGATGTAGCGAAGACAGAGTAATTGAGAGTTTGGAATAGTGTATTTGCAAGAGGAAGGGTTTTGGAGGAAGTTAAACCAATCTCTCTCTGCACATGACCCATATCCCTCCATTCCTTGCATATCCAATGTATTTTAAATGTCACTATCGTATAGGTCTCCTACACTAACTCTGGCAGTGCATTCCAGGTACCACCACACTCTACACAAAAAAACACTTGCCATGCACATCTCCTTAAACTTTGTCCCTCACACCTCAAAGCTATGATCTCTAGTCTTTGATATTTTCACCCTGGGGAGAAGTTTCTAATTGTCTACCCTATTTATGCCTCTCATAATTGTATCTACCTCTATCAGGTCTCCCCTTAGCCTCCGATGCTCCAGAGAAAACTATCCAAGTTTGTTCTACATTTTAGAGTCGTGGAATCATGACTCATGGAAACAGGCCCTTCGGCCCAACTTGTCCATGACGACCAAGGCGCTCCATCTACACCAGTCTCACCTGCCTGCGTTTGGCCCGTATCCCTCTAAACCGTTCCATCCATGTACCTGTCCAAATGTATTTTAATCTTCTAGTAGCTAATAGAAACATGGAAACATAGGTGTAGGAAGAAGGCCATTCGGCCCTTCGAGCAAGCACCGCCATTCAATATGACCATGGCTGATCATCTAAAATCAGTATCCCATTCCTGCTTTTCCCCATATCCCATGATTCCTTTAGCCCTAAGAGCTAAATCTAACTCTCTCTTGAAAGATAATAGCTTCTATTACAAGCAGCATTCAGCACCCTCTCCATAGCTAGATGGTAGCTTTGTGACGCCTAATGTAAGAGCAAATAGTCATCTTTTGAGTTATGAAATGTATACCATATTTTCTTTTTGTGTATGAAAAAGAAACTGTAATCTTGGTGAAAAGAATTTCTTGCAATGATTTAGAGAGAGGCTAATTTCATTCTTGATATTACTACACTCACAGCGATAGAAGTTGTTTCTTGTCACCACCAACAATCTGATGAGACATTACACTAAAGGACCTTCTGTTCTGAGTGGACAAAGTTAGTCCCTTGACATAACTTTAAAGATGAGCAAGAGAGTTATCCCAGCCATACTGACCAAAAGTCAAACCCCAATTAAAACAATTTAAACAGATTGATGTGCCATGACCACATTGCTGTTTAGTGGGTTTGTTTTGAGCCTCTGCCCACCACTTTTTCTGTATACCAGCCAAGTACTTCACTGGATGTAAAATGTGTTTGGATTTAAAAATTCACAAGCCACAACGGAAATACGAATCCGTTCTCTCCGTCTGCTTTCCTTTCTAAAACACAGGAGATTATACCAGGCTATCCCCTCAATTGTGGTGAATCTCTGGAACTCTCTGCCACAGAAGGTAGTCGAGGCCAGTTCATTGGCTATATTTAAGAGGGAGTTAGATGTGGCCCTTGTGGCTAAACGGATTAGGGGGTATGGAGAGAAGGCAGGTACGGGATACTGAGTTGGATGATCAGCCATGATCATATTGAATGGCGGTGCAGGCTCGAAGGGCCGAATGGCCTACTCCTGCACTTAGTTTCTATGTATCTATGTAATTGACATTGAACACTTTCTGAGCAATTACATCATTAGCTAAACCTTCTTCCTGCAAGGGTGCTAGTGATTAGGCTGGCTGTAACCCATGATGAAAATGGGTGTTACCACTATTAGTGATAATATAATTATGAAAAGAAAATGAGTTACATTTTTTTTATTTCTTCCTGCACAGAAACTATATAGATAATTCCATTAACCAGGATAGAACATTTGCTTCGATTTAAAAGCCTGGATTCTAGTTCCATTGCTGGAGGTGTGGTGTGGCAAGCTGGAATTATTTTAACAATGAGGTCCTCATTAACTGTACTGCTAGCGATCTTTTTCTCTGGGAGCAGGGATTTTGTATCAGGATCCTCTGCTCAAATGTAATGTCAGCTTGAGACAATTCGACTGCTTGAGTGTGCACAATTAAATGGAAAATGTGAAGTTCCAAGCTGCTGCATTATCAGTATTCATTTCCTAATTTCAATCTTCATTTCTGAGATGCACTGTTCTGGGCCACACTTACTGTTCTATAGCATTCTACACAGCAGTTAAGCTGGCTTCTTGAGTTTAGTTTATTGTCACGTGTACAGTGAAAAGCTTGCCTGCTACCTTTAAGTTAATCAGAAAAGCAAACAAGAATAACACTAACAGGATGCAGGTTTCCATGTTTCCCACCTCCCAAACTCAGCATCCTTCATGCTCTAAGTAGGTCAGAGTTTTAGAACCCCTTTCCTTTGCTCATGAAGCTCCCGTTTTAATATGGACCACCGTCCATTGTTGCTGCTGTGTAATGACTTTTGCAGAAGCAACAATTGCATGAGTTTGTCCGATTAAGGTCATAAGGTCAAGGAATAGGAGTAGAATTAAGCTATTCAGCCCATCAAGTCTCCTGCTTTCTCCCCATAATCTCTAACACCTGTACTAATCATTGACAAGCTGCTTACCCAGTATTTTCTTTAAAAATATGTAATCCCATAAGCAGAGCTATTTTGAACACACAGTGGATTTTGAAAGAGGATAGACCATCTATTCCCTTTCCACCTGACTCAATTGCTGCAGAATCTGAAAGTGAAATACTTTGTACCCTTTCACTCCTTACATTTGTGCTCTGTTTAGATCATTTACAGGGCACCATTCAAAATAACTGCTTATTTTCTTTTATTTACTGACAAAATCCTTTTACAGTTACGATTTGATCTGATATTTATCTGGATATCGTAAATAAGGTGCTGTTCTTGATTCTGATCCTATTGAAGGAAATATAATATGCAAAAGATTAATGTGTCGCCTGTTGCATTTCAATAATATTTTGACATTGACTTCTGTTTCAGGAGATAGTCAACTTCAATTGCAGGAAGCTGGTGGCCACCATGCCCCTGTTTGCAAATGCTGACCCAAGTTTTGTGACAAGCATGCTGAGCAAGCTGCGATTCGAGGTGTTCCAGCCTGGAAACTATATTGTGCGGGAAGGGACGATCGGGAAGAAAATGTATTTCATTCAGCACGGGGTGGCTACTGTCATCACTAGATCCAGCAAGGAAATGAAGCTGTCAGATGGCTCTTACTTCGGAGGTCAGTATCACCTTATAGAAAACATTGAAAGAAGGTAACTGTATTTCGAGGCACAATGTGAAATTGTCATGGTATGATGTTTATTCAAACTGTAAAGTTTCAATATTAACTATAACTGTCAACAAATACTCTTCCGTCTCTATTAATAGACACAGATTTGCTTTCTAATTTGAGGAACTGAGCCGTTTGTAATGTAATTTTCTTTAATCAAAATATTTAAGAAAGCTCCAGAATTATGATCTCAGCCTGGAAATTGGTTGTACTATTTACATTTTACGATAAAAATTGACATTTTAAGGCATTTGGGCACTTTTCAGTGAAGAAGGGGAAGGGCAGATTTTGATGTCACCCTGCCCAAAATATTAGCTCCTTCTTAGGAAATTAGTAATTGCACTAATTAATTATTTAACCAAAGGCACTTTATTTCTTGAAAGTCTCTATTGTGCAATTGTTCTGACATCATGTGGTGAGTTTGGTTTAAACATCATGCTACAAATAGACATGTAGAGTCTTTTATTGCAGTTCATAGGTTGGACTCACCTTGTCCACCTTGTCATAGGTTGGACCCACCTTGTCCACCTTGTCATAGGTTGGACCCACCTTGTCCAGAATTCTACTGTCACCTTTCTGCAGATTTACATGTTAGAATGGATTCCACATAAGTACAAACCAATACTCCAACATTCAACACAGCACATTGATCTACTTGTGGTTTCTTGGAAGCAGTTATGATTCATTCATCTGTGCCAGTTCTTTGTCTCACCTTGATTATTACAACCATATGGTTCCTGTGCCAAGCTAGCTTGCCTTCGTACTTGTAAGAAGGAAAAACCATCATAGTCCAGAGGCTAGGCGGTAAAATTACCAGCCAATGATGCTATTCCACTCAGACATTATTATTGCCCTGCTGTCAGGTACACCTGGCTTGCTATAGGAATCATAAACCAATAAAACATAATCATAATCGTAATTTATTTGCCAAGTATGTTTTGCAACATTCAATGAATTTGGTTTTGCCATACAGTCATACTAAAAAAGCAACAAGACACACAACTACATAAAAAATTGAGATAAACATCCACCACAGCGACTCCTCCACATTCCTCACTGTAATGGAAGCCAACAAATTCTTATCTTCTTTCCTCTTTTCCTCCCGCGGTCGGGGGAGTCGAACCACCCGCAGTCAGGGCGATTGAAGTTCCCGCAGCCGGCGATTGAAGCTCCCACGTCGGGGCGATTGAAGCTCCCGCGATCAGGGTGGTCGAAGCTCCTGTGATCGGGGCGGTCAAAGCTACCGCGGCTTGGAGCTCCCGAAGCCGGCCTCTAACCAGGGACAGCGATATCCACGTTGTTAAAGTCCGCAGGCCCCTGCGGTTGGAGCATTCCTGGTCGATCCCTGGCAAAGGGATGGCCAGCTCCAATATGTTAAATCCTCAGGCTCCCATGGTTGGAGCTCCCGAGGTCTCAGCAAAAGGCTGCCAACACCACGATGTTAGGCCGCAGTGCAGATGGAGATACGACACGGAAAAAGCTGCATCTCCACCGAGGAAAGAGATTAAAAAAGTTTCCCTACACCCCACCCACTTCCTGCCACATAAGACAAAACTAAAGATAAACTAAAACATACATTTCACAACAAACTAAAAACTCAAAGAAGGAAAGAGACGAGACAGACCATTGGTGAGGCAGCCAACATTTGGTGCCACCTGAGAGATGCTGGAATCTGTAGCAAAAAAAGGGAGAGCTGCTGGAGGAACTCAACAGGTCAGGCAGCATCGACAGAGGGAAACGGACAGTCAATCTTTCAGGTTGAGGCCCTTAATCTAGACTAAAAGAGCAACAAACAAAGCAAGTATAAAGAGGTGAAAGGAGGAGTAGGATAGCTTGATCGGTGTTTCATACCACAGTGTCAGTCTAGATGAAGGGTCTTGACACTAAACATTGATTGTTCATTTTGTGTCACAGATGCTGCCTCACCCACTGAGTGCCTCCAGCAGCTTCCTTTGTTTTCCACATACCAATAGAAACGCCTCCAGAAATCATTGGGGAGATCTGGAACATCTGGTTTAGAGTACTATTATTGGGTCTTGAAATTTGGGTGTGCAGTTTAGTTTCTTCTCACTGTTGCATGTACAAATTTCAATTTTTTAATGTGTTGGAATAATATTCCGATCATTTTTGGGTCGAGTAGTCTTCTAAAGTAATTTAACTGGGGGCATCTTGGTTACTTATATGTTTAATGGAGGCAAGGCAAAGATTGAATGCCCAGCACTCCTTTTGGATATTAGTGCACATTATTCCAGGAGTGTCTGTTCGTAGATGTTCCCTGGGCAGCTTTAGACTCAGATCGCCACACTCGGTTGGAAATCTAATTGAGTTTGATCCAGAGTACAACATTTGCAGTTTTCCAGTCCTTGGACATCTTTATAGATTTTTTGAACATTGGGGCCAGGTATCCATGGTTTCCCTCAGTAACCTGGAACTTTTCTATCTGGAACACATGGTTTATCCGACCAATTTTGACCGACATCAAGAATGCATAGGGACAGGATGAAGACAGGATGGAAAATAAACAGAACATACATAGATACACAGACAATACATGCATGTGATGATGGCTGAACATCCACAATCGGTACCCCGTTCCTGCCTTCCCCCCATATCCCTTGATTCTGCTAGCTCTATCTAACTCTCTTTTGAATGCATCCAGTGAATCGGCCTCCACTGCCTTCTGAGGAAGAGAATTCCACAAATTCACAATTATCTGTGTGAAAAAGTTTTTCCTCGTCTCAGTTCTAAATGGCCTACCCCTTATTTTTAAACTATGGCCCCTGGTTCTGGACTCCCCCAACATCGGGAACATGTTTCCTGCATCTAGCATGTCCAATCCCTTAATAATTTTATATGTTTCTATAAGATCCCCTCATCCTTCTAAATTCCAGTGAATACAAGCCCAGTCGCTCCATTCTTTCATCATATGACACTCACCATCCCTGGAATTAATCTTGTGAACATACGCTGCACTCCCTCAATAGCAAGAATGTCTTTCCTCAAATTAGGAGTCTAAAACTGCACACAATACTCCTGCTGTGGTCTCACCAGGGCCCTGTACAACTGCAGAAGGACCTCTTTGCTCCTATACTCAACTCGTTATGAAGGCCAACATGCCATTAGCTTTCTTCACCATTAGCTACCTGCATGTTTACTTTCAGTGACTGATGTACAAGGACACCCAAGTCTTGTTGTACTTCCCCTTTTCCTGACCTGACACCATTCAGATAATAATCTGCCTTCCCGTTCTTGCCACCAAAGTGGATAACCTAACATTTATCCACATTATACTGCATCTGCCATGCATCGGCCCACTCACCCAACCTATCCAAATCACCCGGCATCCTCATAGCATCCTCTTCCCAGTTCACACTTCCACCCAGCTTTGTGCCATCTGCAAATATGCTAATGTTACTTTTAATTCCTTCATCTAAATCGTTAATGTATATTGTAAATAGCTGCGGTCCCAGCACCGAGCTTTGCGGCACCCCACTAGTCACTGCCTGCCATTCTGAAAAGGACCCGTTAATCCCTAATCTTTGTTCCCTGTCTGCCAACCAATTTTCTATCCATGTCAATACCATACCCCCAATACCATGTGCTCTAATTTTGCCCACTAATCTCCTGTGTGGGACCTTATCAAAGGCTTTCTGAAAGTCCAGGTACACTACATCCACTGGCTTTCCCTTGTCCATTTTACTTGTTACACCTTCAAAAAATTCCGTAAGATTTGTCAAGCATGATTTCCCCTTTGTAAATCCATGCTGACTTGGACCTATCCTGTTACTGCTATCCAACTGTTACATCTTTGATAATCGACTCCAGCATCTTCCCCACCACTAATGTCAGGCTAACTGGTCTATAATTTCCTGCTTTCTCTCTCCCTCCTTTCTTGAAAAGTGGGATAACATTAGCTACCCTCCAATCCACAGGAACTGATCCAGAATAAATAGAACATTGGAAAATGATCACCAAAGCATCCACGATTTCTAGAGCCACTTCCTTGAGTACCCTGGGATGCAGATCATCAGGCCCTGGGGATTTATCAGCCTTCAGTCCCATCAGTCTACCCACCATTTCCTGATTAATGTGAATTTCCTTCAGTTCCTCCATCCTCTGTCCGCTAGTACATCTGGGCGATTTATTGTGTCTTCCTTACTGAAGACAGAACCAAAGTACCTGTTCAACTCGTTTGCCATTTCCTTGTTCCCCATAATATATTCAACTGTTTCTGTCTTCAAGGGACCCACATTTGTCTTAACTAATTTTTTCCCCTTAACATACCTAAATAAGCTTTTACTGTCCTCCTTTATATTCTTGGCTTACCTTCGTACTTCATCTTTTCTCCCCGTCTTGCCTTTTTAGTTACCTTCTGTTGTTCTTTAAAAGTTTCCCAATCCTCTGGCTTCTCGCTGATCGTTGTTATGTTATACGTCTTCTCTTTTACTTATATACTGTCCTTGACTTCCCTTGTCAGCCATGTCGCCTCTTACTCCCCTTAGAATCTTTCTTCCTCTTTGGAATGAAGTGATCCTGCACCTTCTGGATATTTCCCCGAAATACCTGCCATTGCTGTTCCACCGTCATCCTTGCTTGGGTCCCTTTCCAGTCAACTTTGGCCAGCTCTTCCCTCATGCCTCCATAGTCCCCTTTGTTCAAATGCAAACGGAAACTTCCGATTTTTCCTCCTCCCTCACAAATTGCAGATAAAATCTTTTCATATAACATGACCAGAATAAATTGAATAAACAGAAAATTGATGATATTGAAATGATAGAAGTTGGAGAATGAGACCCTGGTGTGGAGAGCACTGAAGTAGCCAGGATTGCTGGTTATATAAACAAAAGCTTTGGTAGCAGATGATCTGAGTTAAAAACAGTACCAATCTTAGTGGTAAAGATGAGCTGTTTTTAGAATATACAACATGGTAGCATAGCAGGTGACCATAGCCGTGGAGAAAATCATGAGGCAAATAGATGGGGTGTATGCACTCAGTCTTTTTCCCTGTTTTGCAGAATCAAGAACTAGAGGACGTAGTTCAAGGTGAGATGGGAAAGATTTAATTGGAAGCTGAGGGGTATTTGATTCATACTGAGGGTGGTTGACATCTGTAACGAGCCGCTAGAGGAAGTGGTTGAAATAGGTACAATGTCAACATTTAAGGGACATTCCCCTGCACTTTCAATTTGAAGAAGTGTCCCAACCCAAAATGTCACCTATCCTTTTTCTCCAGAGATGTTGCCTCACCCACTGAGTTGCTCCAGCACCATGTGATTTTTACCCCTGATTTATTTTAGGTACAGTAAAACCAAAGCATCTGCAGTTCCTTCCTATTATAAGGTTTAGGTGGAAAGGGGTCAAACATGGGCAAATGTGATTAGTGTAGATGGACACCTTGGTGGACCTGGACGTGATGCACAAAAGTGACTGTTTCTGTGCTCCATGAGTTGATGACTTTTCAGCTTTTATTCTCCTGAAGCCCATGTTCCTCTTCCCCATTTAGATCCATATCTTCTCAGATTTGTGACCTGATTTTTCTTTCGGAGGTATGATGCCTAACATCTATTTCTGTTGAAATTTGCTTCTAGATTACAACTCTGATTTGCAACTTTTTGTAAACAGTGTTTTTGATTCCCTCCTTAAATCATAGTCTATGATTTAAGGAGGGAATCAAAAAAATCGAGACCCTTCTTCAGACAAATATGAATAAATTTATATCTATGATTCATAGATATAAATTTATTCATATTTGTCTAAAGAAGCGTCTCGATTCGAATGGTCGCCAATTCCTTCGCTCCCTAGATGTTGCCTCACCCGCTGAGTTTCTCAAGCATTATTGTCTACCTTCGATTTTTCCAGCATCTGCAGTTCTTTCTTAAGTATAAATTATGAAACCCGTTGTAACAAATAACACCCCTTTTCCCATCTTTTGGAACGCTGAAAAGCTGCCCTCTAACATTGTGCAAGAAGGAACTGCAGATGCTGGTTTAAACTGAAGATAGACACAAAAAACTGGAGTAACTCAGTGGGACAGGCAGCATCTCTGGAGAGAGGGAATGGGTGACGTTTCGGGTCGAGGCCCTTCCTCAGACTGATTAGGGACAAGGGAAACGAGAGATATAAACAGTGATGTAGAGAGATAAAGAACAATGAATGAAAGTTATACAAAAACGTAACGATGATAAAGGAAACAGGCCATTGTAAGCTGTTTGTTGGGTGAAAATGAGAAGCTAGTGTGACTTGGGTGGGGGAGGAGTAGAGAGAGAGGGAATGCAGGGGCTACCTGAAGTGAGAGGAATCAATATTCATCTATATCAGATGCCCAAGCGAAATATGAGTCAATAGTCTATTTCTTGTGATGGAGACTGTGAGTTCAAGAAAGTGGAGGGAGGTGTCGGAGATGGTCCAAGTAAATTTGAGTGCAGGATGAAAATTGGTGGTGAAGTTGATGAAGTCCATGTGTTCTGCATGGGTGCAGGAGGTAGCACCGAAGCAGTCATCAATGTAACGGAGATAGAGTTTGGGGATAGGCCCAGTGTACGGCTGGTACAGGGATTGTAGAGTTTTAGTAGAGGGAAATTGGATGGTTCTGCGGTCGAGGGAGGGCTTTAAGGCCTGCCTGGTGGGATATGGGGGTGTAGAATGACTGAACATCCATAGTAAAGATGAGGGAGTGGGGGCTCGGAACGTGGAAGTCATTACGGAGACGACGGGCATGTGAGGTATCTTGGACATAGGTCGGGAGAGATTGGATCAGAGGGGATAGGATGGAGTCGATGTACGCGGAGATCATTTCCGTGGGACAGGAGCAGGCAGAAACAATGGGCTTGCAGGGCAGTTGCGTTTGCGGATTTTGGGGAGAAGGTAAAAACAGGTTGTACGAGGCTGGTAAGGTTGGAAGCTGTGGAAGGCAGACAGCCAGAAGTGATGAAATCAGGAATGTGTTTGAGATTAAGGCCTGATGCTCATCTGTGGGATCAAGTCCCTCTAACATTGTCCGTTGCTTGTGTAAGAAGGTACTGCAGATGGTTCACACCAAAGATAGACACAAAATGCCGGAATGACTCAGCAGGACAGGAGAAGATGTGTCCACTAGAGGGAGAGTCTGGGACTAGAGGTCATTGCCTCAGAATTAAAGGACGTTCTTTTAGGAAGGAGTTAAGGAAAAATGTATTTCGTCAGAAGAGGGTGAATCTGGAGGAATGGGTGACATTTCGGGTCTTGACCTGAAAAATCACCAAATGTTCCTTGCTTTCCATTTTAGTGCCAATTGGCATCCATTTGGCATCCAATTGGCATGCATTATTACCTTGACAATTCATTGATTTATTGTGTTGTGCCTTCTCAAAGCTCTTTTGGAAGTCTGGATATCTTATTTCTACTTCATTCCCTGTGGCTAATTGATAGGGGACGATCAGCCATGATCACATTGAATGGCGGTGCTGGCTCGAAGGGCCGAATGGCCTCCTCCTGCACCTATTTTCTATGTTTCTATATTAATTTCTCTTGCACTTCTTTAAAGAATTCAGTGTTTGACGAAGCTTTGAAATCCACAATGAATCAGCATCGTATGGTTCTGCATTTTAGATGTTTTGCTTTATTTTTCTTCAATAAGAAATTTGTTATCTTTCCAACCAGAGATGTTAAGCTGATTTCTATATCGTTCAAGTTCAAGTTCAAGTGAGTTTATTGTCATGTGTCCCTGTATAGGACAATGAAATTCTTGCTTTGCTTAAGCACACAGAAAATAGTAGGCATTTACTACAAAACAGATAAATGTGTCCATATACCATGATATAAATATATACACACATGAATAAATAAACTGGTAAAGTGCAAATAACAGAAAGTGGTTATTAATAATCAGAGTTTTGTCCGAGCCAGGTTTAATAGCCTGATGGCTGTGGGGAAGTAGCTAATCCTGAACCTGGTTGTTGCAGTCTTCAGGCTCCTGTACCTTCTACCTGAAGGTAGCAGGGAGATGAGTGTGTGGCCAGGATGGTGTGGGTCTTTGATGATACTGCCAGCCTTTTTGAGGCAGCGACTACGATAAATCCCCTCGATGGAAGGAAGGTCAGAGCCGATGATGGACTGGGCAGTGTTTACTACCCTTTGTAGTCTTTTCCTCTCCAGGGCGCTCAATTTGCCGAACCAAGCCACGATGCAACCGGTCAGTATGCTCTCGACTGTGCACCTGTAGAAGTTAGAGAGAGTCTTCCTTGACAATCCGACTCTCCGTAATCTTCTCAGGAAGTAGAGGCGCTGATGAGCTTTTTTGATAATTGCGTTAGTGTTCTCGGACCAGGAAAGATCTTCAGAGATGAGCACTCCCAGGAATTTGAAGTTCTTGACCCTTTCAACCATCGACCCGCTGATATAAATGGGGCTGTGGGTCCCCCTCCTACTCCTTCCAAAGTCCACAATCAGTTCCTTGGTTTTGCTGGTGTTGAGGGCCAGGTTATTGCGCTGGCACCATATGGACAGTTGCTCGATCTCTCTTCTGTATTCTGACTCATCCCCATCAGTGATACGCCCCACAATAGTGGTGTCGTCAGCGAACTTGATGATGGAGTTCGCACTGTGGTTCGCTACGCAGTCTACCTCCCTTCTCAATTATAAGTGTAATGACTGCTATCACCAGTCATTTGGCATTGTGCCTTCTTCTAGTCAATTATTAAATAGATGTAATAGGTGTTTCTGCTGTCACTTCCCTAGATTATTTTTAATATGCATAGACACAATCTGGTAGGCTAGGCATTTTACCCATTCTAAGTTTATTTAATAACCCAGTTTTAATTTTAACTTTCTTTAGATAGCCCCTTTACTTCACCAAACAATGCAAGATACTTCACAGGAGCATTGTGAGCAGAGCATTAAATGAACAGTAGCTCTCAGGACAAATGGCCAACAGCTTGGGTAGAGAGCGTGATGCTATTCTTCTGTATTGCAATCATATTCTGGGAGTTTAGAATCCACTGTTCACAGATTGCTATACAACTGTCCCACAAAGCATATATGTCTGCGAGAGGTCGTCTGTGCAATCAAATGCCTTTGCAACAGTTGCAACAATGGTCTCTTAGGAAGAGATGGGGTTTTTTAAAGGAGAAAAGTGTTTAAATAATAATAAAATGAAAACCTATTTCAAAAAATACTTATAATTAAAAATCTATTTGGTGTAGATCCATTAAAAAAATTACAATTCATTTAATCAAGAAAATAAACAAACTATTTGTTCTACAACCTTTGCCATGCTGACCAGTGATCCTATGCAAATGCATATGGCTCTGCAAGATAGGCCACCATGACTCTTGGAAAGGTGAAGATCATGTAATCAAGTTAACCTATAGTCTGAAGAAGGGCCCAAAGCGTCACCTATTATTCTTTCTTTAGAGATGCTGCCTGAGTTACTCCAGCATTTTGTGTCTGTTAATCTGGAGCTGCCCATGGAATTGTTAGTCACAGGAGGAGGGAGAGATTATATGTGCTGACATCTGACCTCTAGTGAATTCCAAACGTATGTGCCACTACAGCAAGTGCTCAATGACAGAATACACTGAGCCATCAGAGGAAGCTTGCCAGCAGTGGATGTGGATGTGGAGAAGATGTGTCCACTAGAGGGAGAGTCTGGGACTAGAGGTCATTGCCTCAGAACTAAAGGACATTCTTTTAGGAAGGAGATGAGGAAAAATGTATTTAGTCAGAAGAGGGTGAATCTGTGGAATTATTTGCCACAGAAGGCTGTAGAGGCCAAGAGTGGATATTTTTTAAGGCAGAGATAGATAGATTTGTGATTGGTACAGGGGTCAGTTTTGGGGAGGAGAATGGGGTTAGATAATCTGCCATGATTGAATGACGGAGTAGACTTGATGGGCCGAAAGGCCTAATTCTACTCTTATCACTTATTACCTTATTTCGGGCCATCTGTGGCAAAGGAACACCTGTAGAAGTTAGGGAGAGTCTTCCTTGACAATCCGACTCTCCGTAATCTTCTCAGGAAGTAGAGGCGCTGATGAGCTTTTTTGATAATTGCGTTAGTGTTCTCGGACCAGGAAAGATCTTCAGAGATGTGCACGCCCAGGAATTTGAAGTTCTTGACCCTTTCAACCATTGACCCGCTGATATAAATGGGGCTGTGGGTCCCCCTCCTACTCCTTCCAAAGTCCACAATCAGTTCCTTGGTTTTGCTGGTGTTGAGGGCCAGGTTATTGCGCTGGCACCATATGGACAGTTGCTCGATCTCTCTTCTGTATTCTGACTCATCCCCATCAGTGGTGCAATATTATTGGGTGCCTTTGGGTAAGGCAAGAACCTCCAAAAACTAGCTAGCTCTGTTTCACTTTTTATTTGTAAGAAGAAGATAAAATGGTATCTGATTTCAGAAGTGCTGGTTTAACTCAGGGTCAGGTAGCATCTCTGGAGAAAAGAAATTGGTGACATTTCAGGTCAGAACCATTCTTCGGTGTCTGAAGAAGGGTTCCGAACTATTCCTATTCCTTTTCCTATCACCTATTCCTTTTTTTCCAGAAATGCTGCCTAACCCACTGAGTTACTCCAGCATTTTGTATCTATGTTCGGTATAAACCAGCATCTGCAGTTCCTTCCTACACATTTGATTTCAGCAAATTCTCAACCTCAGTTTAAAATCTCATTGAGGAATGTAGTTGAGTTTTTGGCAATTTTTTTTATGCTGGTTCATTTTAAATCTCACAGGCCCAACAGCTGGTTACTTTGTGACGTCAGAAAAGATCATTTTTGTGACCCCTACATCGGGCTGTAGCCAATCAATAGGCCAGTTCGTGCTGGCTGTGTGCCTGGTATTAGATAATGAGCTGCAAGCAGCAATTTAATATTGTTCCTGGAAAATATGTTATCACATCCACATACACCCTGTCGCATTTTTGGGCACAATCTGATTTCTCTTTCTTTGTACTGTTGTTTAATTGTGTTTTGGCTAAAGCAATGTATTTTCTCAAAATTACAAATTCAGCATTTACAATTTCTTAATTGTAATTAGTCCTTTAGTAACAGAGAGGAAGTAAGAATTGCAGAGGCTCAACCAGCATTATCAAAGTTATTGCTTTCCTGTATTGCATTGCCCTCAGCTTCTATTAATCATGAAACATACCTTTACTTGGAAGCACACACTGTGAAGAATTAAGAATTTGGGCATGTTTCATCCTTAGCTCAGAGATTGACAGGTCAGCCAACCAGAATATTATTTGTGTGTCTAGTTATAGAATTTGGATACATATCACACAAAGTTGTTTCAATATTTGATTGATTTTAGAGCCCACTAAGCCCACTGATGCTCTTGCTTTGTGCAGCTTTCGGTACATAAATTAAAATGATCACTGCTTTTATAAAACCTTAATTCCACTATATTGTTTTTCTTAGAGAATGTAATGTTCCAACTGCTGTGGTACGTTATAGTGTGGGATAACTAAAGGCTATTCAGCTAATCAAATGCACGCTCTCTGACTATCCTGCTGAATGCTGCCAGTAGCTTTGATGGAACTCCTGTCATTCAGCCATTGAAATGAATTAATTCTCACTGCCATGCAGAAATCAGGGACTCCTGACAGATTAATCTCTCCTCATACAAAAGCCTCTCTCCATTCCATCCCAGGAATCAATCATGCAAACATTAATTGCCCGCCCTCTTTGGAAGTATTTCCTTCCTTAAATAGGGAGCCCAAACCTGATCATGATTTTTCAGGCACACTCACTGTTTGCTTTATAAACTGCCTGTTGTATCTGCATGCCATCTTACAATGATTTGTGTGCAAGGACACCCAACTCCCACTGAATACCAACAACTTTTATTCTCTCATCATTTCAAAAATCCTCTCCCTTGCAATTTTTCTCGCAAAATGGATAACCT